>NC_085879.1:30287471-30587471 GCF_034702125.1 Engraulis encrasicolus | reverse complement strand
CAAATGTCGGGGTTGTTACAGGTCTAAGCTCTCTGCATGGCTGTGATAGCCTTGATTTAGCCTATAGCCTACATTAAAAGGGGAGAACCACAACAAACGACTTCAACATCGAGGCCAATGTTACAATTAGCCTACATAATTCACATGTGGGTCTTGATATGACAAAATGATCTTCATATGCTTCATAATCTTTGAAAATAACCGTTCAGTAACAGTCGTCCCGACTGTCCTCCTTAATTCTGTCATGCTTCTGCAGTGCAGACACGTGTCGTCCAAAAAATCCTATTCCCCCTTGTGTCCGTGCGCAAAGCAAAGTGCTACGGTGTCTCTTAAAATATGTTGTTTATTTAACATAAAACAATGGATAAAATAACGGTATCCTTGCACGTCCTTCCAGCGGTAGTAATGTTTTTGACTGTCAGCATCCCTCTCGCTGTTATCCAACAACAGTAGTGGTGAATTGAATAGCCTACCCCTACAGCTGTGGTGTGTCAAAGCCGTACTCGTGTTGGTTCAGACTGCCCCCCGGTGACCAAAAAGTGTGCTGCAAATCAAAGTGGTGAACCCGCAGATGTAAGTTTTAATTTGCGTTATCTCGCAAAAATATTTGCATTATCACGCAAAAGATTTGCGTTATCTCGCAAATGGTTTGCGTTATCTCGCAAAAGATTTGCGTTATCTCGCAAAGGTGTTAGTCTCCAGTGCATACATTCCCCCCTCCAAAAAAAATCCTCCGTGTCACTAATGGGCCACCGTAGTATTTGACACCACTTTTTGCAATCATTTAAAACACAATGAGCTGCACATCTCTATGAAATGTAGGCCTAATATGCAATATTATTATTGTTATTATTATTATTATTATTATTGTTATTATTATTATTATTATTATTATTGGGTTGTTGTTGTTGTTGTTTCTGTTGTTGTTATTAATAAACATTTGCAGTATAATGAGTTTGGAAAAACAGTACAGTATTTCCCCTATGTATTGTTTTCATTTATTTTAATTTTATTTTTTACTATTAATTAGATACATTGAGTGTATTGGTGGCTGTCTTGATCGGGGGCTGAGCTCCTGACCCTCTTAAGGTCTTGGCCCGGCCCTGATAAACAAAACAACCTCAAAAGCAAAATCTAAAGGAAAAAAGCAATAATGGTATTACTCTGCTCATTGCTACATGAGTTGCGTTTTGATGGTACTGACTTCGGGGGGTATCTTTTTTTTGCTCACATTATGTTTAATGGAGACAGCAATTAATTTCAGTTCATAGCTTTTATCATTCAATTTGCTTACAATTAGTTTTAATTCTGTATACTGTATTCTGTATACTGTACTCTCAATGGTTAATCATAATGAATTGAGTGAATACCCACCCCATCTGTAAATAGACTGTATTATTGTTACTTAAATAGCAATGATGAATGTGATTTTAGCAGTGTATAAATGTACAGTATATATTCACATACACTAAATATTTCTGTTCATATATACTTCAAATGTGATATTGAAATGAATATTTAAATAATAACAATACATTTGGATTTTGAAATAATATTTCACGAATGTATAAGCACACTTGACTCTGTTCTCTGAAGCTGAGGCTGCTGAGTTGGAGTATGCTGATGTGAGTGTCATGAGGGGAGTGAGGGAGCAGCATGAAGACAGGAGTGGGGAGGAGGAGTCACATGACTTACCTGCTGTGGACCTCAGACCTGACAATACTTCACCTGTGTACAGAGAGGACAGCGTGTATGCTCAAGTTCGACCTGGACAGTGAGAAGAGGTGCCTACACACTAAGAAATGATCTGTTAAATCAACACAAGTCAACTTTGGGACCAAATACGCACTAGTGTATTGTCTGGAGTCTATGGATGTGAAATTGACTTCCGAACAGTTGAAGTAACACTGTAAATTGTTATTGTGTACTGAACTTTTCTACTTGCTTTGCTTACAGAGAAGGAGGCATTTTAATATTGGTCTGAAGTAATCTGACAGATTTTAGCTGATGGCCAGAAGATATGACCTTTGACCTTGACTTGATTTCCCCAAAAAGTTAATGGGGTCATCAATTGTCCATTGTTTCCTGAAAATGTTGTTTGAATCAGTACTTTAAATTAGTGTGTGAGTAGTTTTGCAAACATTGCTAATGTAACAGACAGCGAGACACCCCCCCCCAAAATCCCTAAACGTTGAGTAACAGCTCACACTTTACTACCGCAGTGACTGTTAATTCAAACCTGCATTAATTTGAATTTTCACTTGTGGACCCAGCTGACCCTCGAGTCGCTTCTGACAGACAAACATTGTGTTATTGCACCACAGTGCATGTAATGTGTATACATACCATGATTTATTCTTTCTTTCTTTCTTTCTTTCTTTCTTTCTTTCTTTCTTTCTTTCTTTCTTTCTTTCTTTCTTTCTTCTTTCTTATGGCCAACATTTGTGCGGTGCTTTGCTTTGGTGGCTGTGTAAACTGTGCACACTGCTGTCCTCTAGTGGGTACAGCTGGTAGCACCAATGTCCATTGTCCAAAGTTCAGTGAGCACAGAGAGCACTGATGATGGCAGAAACCTGAACTGTCTGCTCTACTCTGCTCTGAGAAAAATAAAAATTAAACTCCACTGCTTATTTCTCTGAACTTCTAAAGCGCAACAATATTCTTGCCTCCTCAGCACTAATGTCCATGACAGAGAGGACATGGCGTTCCCCTTAATTTCAACTGTTTATACATTGTACATACTGTAATACATCACACAATTATACACTTCCACTGGTTCTAATACAGTAATCCATAAGCACTGCTTAACTTCTCCTGTGTTGTGTTGACTTGTTTAATATTTTTTGTCTCCTGTATCCTTCAAGCTATGTTGTACATTAACGCTTATTAAAGCTCATCCAGTTTTATTTCCACCAATATGAGTCTTGATCATTGTCCCAGTTGTCAATTTGATGGACCAGACAGACCAACATATCTACCAGATTTTCAGACATGTGACTTTACCCATGGGAGGGAATTCTGGCTGAGGGCCCCCCCACAGAGAGTGGTGGCGTTTTTAAATCATATCATACATAAGGGGTTCAGTGGAGTTGGTTGTTGAATCTGGATGTGAACTTTAACCCTGTGAGACCTGAACCATGAAAGCAATGAGAGAAATTTCTAATTTTTTGAAATTTGCTTCAATATTGGTCCCTCATAAGAAATGTAAAAAAAAAAATGCAAAATTTTGTTAAGGTCACTGAGATATCTAATGTATCATATATGATGCATCAGGCTTTAAATAAATGAAAATTCCAATTTCATGACCGTTGAAAAATGACTTTTAATGCATTTACAACTTTTTTTTATTTAAAAAAGTTGTCAGACAATTTAATTTGAGGATTATCTTTAAATATTTAGCGAGATCCTGCCATTTTTTTAAGCCTATCCTTGTTTTAGCAGGACCATATTTTACATTTCCCACAGCCTGGTTGGGTAATTTTTTAAAATCTATGTAAAAACATAGCTGATCGAATGCTTAACAGCCTATTTATGAGTGTAATATAGATCATTATTCATTTTTGATGTGTAATTTGAATATATGGGTCCATTACTACAATTGGACCATTTCTCCATTCACTTCAATGCATTTTTTACGAGATCATAATTTCAACATTTTGCATTACATTTTCAAAATTGTCTTGCAGTAAAACAACTTGTGTGTTTTGTTAAACGATCGTCGTGGTATGCTTTGTAAGTTTCCCTATGGAGCAAATGCATTGATGGCTGACTTCCTGCCACCGCCGGATGGTGCTTATATGTTTCATCAGTTTTAGCACGATCTCTCTGCAACACGGTGTAAAAATATAAACTCACTCTTCCTTGATTAATTGCACAAAATTAAAGGATGTAGAGTTATATTTCGGAAATTTGTACACAAACCTTTTGCAATTTGTCGATATCTCAGCGTCGGTCAGGGAAACCGCTTCTACTCCATTTTTGCATTTTTCGCCGAGCTATGAGCAACTTGTTGTTGACCGCTGCTCTCTTGTGGCGGTTTCCGTGTACTGCAGGACGTTTGGAAATGACACGCAGGATGTTTTTGAGATGGATTTTTTTTGTGTCAGCGTGGAGAGGGCTTTGAATTTGATGCATCATATATGATGCGTCCGGCGCGATAGGGTTAACACTCCTAAAATCATAATCATAATCTAGAACATAATAATGAAATGCCTGCACGTTTTATTGCACTTTGTAGGAGAGGACAAATAGGAGAGGAGAAGTCAATCATGTCCTCCGTGGTCGTCATAGTCTGGTGATGCACATAGTTTCTTTTAGCTATTTTTTTAATCCTGCAGTTTTAGCAGCGTGGTTTATGCCTCACCTTGGTCACAAACAGGAAAGACTGTGGTCTAAAATAGATTACTGTAAACAGTACT
Source organism: Engraulis encrasicolus (assembly GCF_034702125.1). NCBI lineage: Eukaryota > Metazoa > Chordata > Actinopteri > Clupeiformes > Engraulidae > Engraulis > Engraulis encrasicolus. The sequence goes on along the minus strand of NC_085879.1, from coordinate 30,583,053 downwards.
GCTGCAGAACTATGTGGCTTCAATATACCACACAAGAGATTCTACGTACAGTATATTAACCCATTTAAGCCTGATGTTGTGTACACACTGCATTGACCTAGGTGCCTGGAGTGAAAATAGATGCGTTACATTCTTGAGATTTGCATTTGTTTATTAACGTGGATATGTTAGAGCTAAATGAACACATTTACAATTTACATTTACATTTATACATATATACTTGCATTTATAATGCAAGGTGTCAGATGTGCTTCAGAGGCTGACATATTAAGGTTTTTACAGGCTGAGGGCACCTTTTTCCAAAAAGGGCTTAGGCATTGAGCAGGCGATTTTCAGGTGCTTTAAGCTTAAATGGGTTAATGGCCTGTTCAAACCGCAGACATAGAATGCATGCATTGGCTGCTTCCATGTTGCATGCATTGGCCCGCTCACGAACACTAGCCTCAGACATTTGCTGTTTCTCAATGAGTGTTCTAGCCTTGCTTGGATGTGAAATGCCCAGTGATTGGATACTTTGGTGAACTCTGCAGAGTATCCAATCACTGGGCGTTTCACGTCCTAGCAACACTGGACATTGGGAAACAGCCATCGTCATTAGTCTTCTTGGTGTATAGGCCACATGGTCAGGATGTGGAGGTTTTGTGTCTCTGTTTGTGAAGAGCACTCAGGTACGGTGGCCCAATAGTGCAATGTGGGATTTATTAATCATACAGCTCACAATAACAAATTTGAAAACAAAATTCAATTTTGGAAGCACACTTATACTTCGATTTTTTTTTTAATTTTATAAAACAAATCCACAAATATGAAAACAAATGAAGAGTTCAGATGCAAAACCCCCTAAGTGCCTTTTCAGAAAATAATCTTAATTCACTTTTATTTAATACAACGCTATCAAAATTGCATATTTTTTTATTTATTTATGTAATATAACTATTTATATGTATTATCAAGTACATTAATGTAAACTAAACCAACAACGGGGTTCTCTAGAAATATAGAAGTGCAGGTCTTCAGAAATGGAGTTAGGGGGTTTTGCATCTGAACTCTTCAATTATACAAACTACACCTCAGGATCACCTTAGCTACTAGCCTATATGTATCAAAAAAGACACTCTCACTTTTGACATTAAGTGCAGTGGCTTCATTAGACTTGATGGTTAGGGAGCTGATGTTGGGATCAGATGTTTACTGATTTGAAAATGCTTGAAGTTGTTTTATTTAGGCCAGCGCCCAAAATACCCTAAGACACTGTACTTAAAAATATAATAATGCAGGAAACCAAACAATGAAATATGTAGCCTAACTACAATAACAATAAACTCAATATGCATATGATAAACGTATACATGTGTGTATTGTGTGAGCAGCACTGGAAGGCAAGGGTGAAAAGATACGTTTTTCAGTTTTGCTTTAAAGTTTGAAAGTGAGGTGCATTGTGGGAGAGTGCTCTAGAGTTTGGGGCCCGCCACACTAAATGCCCTGTCACCATTGGAGCGAAGATGTGTGGACGGGGTGTCCAAGAAGAGTGTTTTGGTGAAGCGTAAGCTCTTGTGGGTGGGTTGGTATGGGGGCAGTGTTGCCAGATTGGGCGGATACCCACCCAATTGGGCTGCTTGGGATAGGCGTCTGCGGGTAAAAACGGGAAAAATCGTCCATTTGGTGTTTTTTTTCTGCAGTTTTATGCCCATAGAAATCAAGGCAATTTGTTAAAATTGGCCGGAATTTAGCGGATCCTGGTGGTTTTTGAGCACCTTTTGGGCGGGATTTGATCAGACACATCTAGCAACACTGTATGGGGGTGAGGAAGAGGAATACTCTTCTCGAACTTCACCCATGACTAAAATATTACATATAATATTATAAATAAATATACACTAAAGTAAATGGCATGACATGAGTCATGACATGACATTATATTACATTGCATATAGCAGACACTTTTATCCAAAGTAAGTTACAAAGAGGAAAAACAGCAATTACAGTGTTTGAGGTGATACATAGAACAACAGTAAACAAGACGTGCACAGCAAAACAAGGTGTATATATTATTCTTGACATACTCTTGAGAAAGGTATTTAACCAAACTGTTGCATGTATTAATACAATAGCATGTGTACTGCGTGATACATGATCCAAGGATAAAAAAACACAAATTAAACAAGAAATACAAGAAATTAAATTATTTGTTTATCCATAGCCATCTCTTAGGGGCTCATCTATATGCTGTAACTAAACAAAGAGCATCCTCTGCTTCAATTGCAGATCTGAGCCACCTACAGAGACGAGGGGCCTATAAAACAAAGCTGGTTCTTGAGTAAACCAGTGTAAGTTAAGAGGTAAATCATCTAATATAGGAGCCTGGAAAAGGACTCCAGGCTCCTCTATTGGATGATTTACCTCTTACCTTAACCCAGTTTACTCCTGAACCAGCTTCTTAGAATAGACCCCAGTGCTCTTCCTGTCAGAGCATAGCATGTGGTTTGTCTGGCCTGCTGTGACCCTTATCGTCACCTGGTCTTCAGTGTGGTTTTCATGACCATTCTTACACGCACCATAGTTGCCTCACTCTCACACTCCATGCTGTTTGGATCTTGCACGCTGCATTGATCTGCAAGCCCTAGAAATAAATAATTGACATGGTTGAGATCTGTTAGACAGCAGTAAAACACCATACAATGCAACAAAAAACACTAACATCATTGTCGTTGTCGTCATCATCATCATTATCAAATGTGCATCATAAACGTGCATCACGTATCATCCTCATTGTCGTCATCAACATTATGATTATTATTAAACCTATGGTATCCTACCTATGCTTTTGTATGCATTGTTTTTTGTAGTTTGGCCACTACTTTCTTTGTTTTGTTTTTTCTTCTTTAAGTTTTTCTTTTTATTCAATCATTTGCATGATGACGTTTTGACCTTGCAGCCTTCCTCAGATTGAAAGGAGTGTGTGTGTGTGTGTGTGTGTGTGTGTGTGTGTGTGTGTGTGTGTGTGTGTGTGTGTGTGTGTGTGTGTGTGTGTGTGTGTGTGTGTGTGTGTGTGTGTGTGTGTGTGTGTTTTTTTTGTTTTTTAAACGGCCTACCTATGCATCACATGAAAGATGACCATGACTGAATACATCAGGATGATCGTAGCAGCTTTGATGACTGTGAACAAACCCAGTGGTGGCTTTTTACTTTCTGTTTCTGAAGCGTCCACAGGCCCTATTATACAGAGGGACAAACACACACATGAACACAGAATTAAAACAGATTTTGATCCTAATTTGGTAACGCTTTATAATAAGGTTCTTCTAAAAAGTGTTTATAGTCACTAGTAAGCAGGTAGTAATACCCTTACAAGTGCCCAATAACATGCTTATTAACTTTGTTAACATGCTTATTAACATTGTTAACATCTGATGAGTAACTTTATTTGAGTAAAAGCATGAAAATCGGTACACATGGCAGCCATCTTGAAAATTTAGTTTTTTTCGCGACGCCTCCATATCTAGTATTAGTCAGCATATCAAGATGGATATGTGTACTGATTTAAATAATAATACTAAAAAATAAATGACTATAAACACATAATAAGCAGCTTATAAGATGTTAATAAGCATGTTATTGGCCTCTTGTAAGGGTATTACTACCTGCTTACTAGTGACTATAAACGCTTATTAGAAGAACCAAAGCGTTACCCCACATTTTAATTTAAGTGTAATAAGCTCTAAGAGGCATTCAAACTGTCTATATGTCATGATTGTGAACAAACCAAGAGTGGAGTTTGGGTCCTCTGTTTCTGAACGGTACTCAAGCCCTGGAAGACAAAGCCGTTTGCAAATAACCACACAAGCATACAGTCTCCATGCTGCATTAAAACCTGGTCTCATGCTGTAATTAATTATCTCTTGCGGAATATGTCAAAGAAGCCTAAGACAAGACAGTCTTCCTGGTATAGGCCACATGGGTCAGGATGTGATTTGTGGCTTTGTGCTTCTGTCTGTGAAGAGCACTCAGCATCCTAGTGCATGTACCTTAGATCAGGAGTGGACAAACTCAGGCCTGCAGGCCAGTACAGTGGTCTTGGATATTAACCAAGGCTGTATTCATCAGTGAAATAGTGAAAAAATGTTATGTCAACATAGCCTACAATATTTATTATTTCTGACCAAAGTTGCCTTTGGACAATAATGTAAACCCAGTGTGGCCCTAATGTAAACCCAGGCGCAGTGTGGTCTTTTGGCCCTAGCCAAAATTGTTGCCCACCCCCTGCCTAATATTTAGCATGCGGCACACACTCACTTTTCACATTTAGTGCAGTGGCTTCATTGGAATTGATGCGGATGGCATTCACATTTTCATCCAGACCCGAGTATCGACACGAGTAGACTCCTCCATCTTCCTCTGTCAGCTGGGTGATGGTGACTGACAGCTTCTGCAAGGGTCCACTGAAACTCAGTCGGTGTCTGTAGCCTTCACTGATGAAGAAATCCACAGGTCCCTCACATGTAGGATGGATGCAGTAGTACACATGCATGAGAGTGCTCGTGTTCTCTTGGTTGTTTTTGTGCACGTTGACGTGATCCAGTTGGGTCTGGGTAGAGCACAGGAAAGTGAAGGAACCACCCAGAGCTTGCTCCTGGAGATAGTAGATCTCCTTAGCTGGGGGGGGATATGATGGCAAATAAAGACTGTTAACATTTAAATATTTACCACTCTATGTAGCAAATGTGAATATACTGTGGTAAATAAAACATAATACATCAAAAGGGCAGCGATGGGGAAAAGGAAAATGTGGAAACCAGTATTACCCAAGAAGCATTATTTACAAGTATAGACAGTGTACATAGCCTACACATATAATTCTTTTGATACTCAGTGTCTGTTCACTTTATGGAAATGATGACAAAAATGATAAGAACTGTTGTTATTGTCGTCATTGTTGTCATTACTATTATTGTTATGGTATTAGTATGTTTTGTTATGCATTGTGGCTTTTTTTTTTCGTTTTCCTTTGGTTGATTATGATTTTGTTTGTTTTTTTACACACAAGGTGAGAAAAAAATGTCTGTGATTTGATGTCAGCAATTGTTAAACATTATCATGCTTGACACAATAAAGTATAAAAAGAAGCATGACCAAATATCAAAGTATACACAATAATACCAGAAAATTGAAAGATTCCAAAAGATTCTCGTGAATTCTTACCACCGGGAGTGTGTGCTCTCATCAGCATGAGAAGAATGCAGAGAAGAATAGACATTGTGGTATTCGCAGCAAGACTAGTGGTGCGCCGAGCTTGTGGGGGTGTTAAAAAGAAGATGAATCTGAAACCAGCACTGCAACCTCTAGCACAAACCTTCACACCTCTTCACATCTACCTTTGTTTTCCAACCACAAGACTGCAAAGTGCCTGACAGTACCTTGTGTTGGACAATGCTCTCAGTGCTGCAACTGCACACTGCACCTTGATCTTTGTTTACTTTCTGACACTTTTTAATGCATCTTATTCTTTACTATGTCTTCTTCTTTACTCTGCGTTGGACAATGGTTTTAATGTTATGGGAATTATGTTTTAAGATAGCATATAATTGTAATTGTATATTTTATACTGTATACTTTGGTATATTCTAGGTGATTTGTGTATTTCATTAGAATAGTATGCCTGATCAGGGACTGAGGTTGCAAATTAGCTATCTAGCTATAAACCTTTTATGTACTCACATCTACAAGCCGTGTCATGGCCTTACCTTGTCATGTTTGTAATAATGTGCACTGCATTGTCCCTGTTAAATAAACACCAAATAAATAAATAAATGCTATCAGTGTTGCAACTGTACACTGTGCCTTACCCTGTTCTTGTTTAAAATTTCTCCTTGTAAGTCGCTTTAAACAAAGGCCTCCTCCATGACTGAGGTACCCTGAGCATGGTACCGTCCCACCGCACTGCTCCCCATGGGGCGCCACTGAGGGCTGCCCCCTTGCACGGGTGAGGCATAAAAATGCAATTTCGTTGTGTGCAGTGTGCAGTGTTCACTTGTGTGCTGTGGAGTGCTGTGTCACAATGACAATGGGAGTTGGAGTTTCCCAATGGTCTTTCACTTTCACTTTAAAAATGCTAATGTAATGTAATGTAATGTAATCTAATGTAATGTAGGCCTATACTCAATAAAATGTATATATTCATTTAATGATACTCTACTCTATTCTACTCTACAGTAGGCCTGCAGGCCTCAACGTGAGAGTCAAATGAAGCCAGCCTATCACAATGACAATGCTCTGTCTGGCCAAGTTGTGTGTTTAAAAGGTGCTGCAGTTCTCAGGGGGTGGGAAGATGATTGGTAAACTGACTCTCGCCAGATGGACAGAGCGTAGTTCCAGAGAAATAGGAAATATGTAAGAAAGGCCTGTGTGAAGTGCTTTAGGGAGCCAAAAATGTCAGCTAAAGATGTTCATTAAAGATGATGACCCAACAATGACCCTGTCTATCTGTCTGTCTGTCTGTCTGTCTGTCTATCTGACTGTCTGTCAGTCCATACGCAGTGTTCAGGGTCACACAACCACATGTGCATCCAGCATTGGTCAGGGGGCCAGGTTGCCACCTCCATCTCCATCTGCCATCATTTAGTTATATTGTCTATATACTGTAGCATAGAATGCCTCTTGTATCTCTCTCTCTATCTCTCTCTCCCTTTTGTCTGTCTTTCTCTCTCCCTCTCTCTCCATTTCTCTCCCTTTAGTTTTGTCTCTCTCTCTCTCTCTCCTTTCTCTCTCTCTCTCCGTCTCTCTCTCTCTCTCTCTCTTTATCTCTCTCTCTCTTTCTTTCTCTCTCTTTCCCTTTCTCTTTCTCTCTGTCTTTCTCTCTCTCTGTATCTTTTTCTCTCTCTGTCTTGATCTCTCTCACACACACACACATGTGCATCCAGCATTGGTCAGGGGGCCAGGTTGCCATCTCTGTTCTATACACTGTAGAATAGAATGTCTCTTGTATAGATTGCTTATAGGCCAAAAGTGATCTGCTTACAAGTCAACTTTGGTGGCAGTTCCCATGGCTGTTGTTGTGGAAAATGACCAACTTGTAAGTTTCAAGTCTCTACTTCTCTATAGAAGTTTCAGAGTTCTCTTACGGTAGATTTGCTTACAATTGCATGTGTGCATGTTTACCAACAACACAGATGATTTTTTCCTCAGCAATGTAGTAGTGTACCGCTCTTCCACTGTGCCTTTCCTGATCCTAAAGTGACCATTACAGCATTCACACATCCTGCAGAGGACCAAGAGGTTCCAGGATTCCAGGGTCTCATTTTCAGCAATGAGCGTACTAGCACCTCTACTACTATGTCTTTACTTTTTCCAGAGTTGCCATTTCAGCATTAAAGGACCAGTTCAGTCAATTTCAACATGCATTTGTAATGCTCACATGACTTGTCAGTACCTGAGGTTTTTTTTTCTTCTTCTTCTTCAGCCTTTTCCGAGATCTTGGTCATTGTAATGGGGGCAGCGCTTTGTTTACATTTCAAAAAACATTTTTATTTATTCCCAAAAACATCCGAAAGGTTATACAACATCAGCAGGCAACTAGCAAACAGCGGTACCTTTTGGGAAAATATTTGGAGTAGGCCTATGTTAATTTTTTAAAAAATGTAAACAAACGCTGCCCCCATTAAAATAGCTCATATCTCGGAAAGGACTTAGCCAAAAAATGTGGCATCACCAGGTACTGACAAGTCAAGGGTGGCGTGAGCAATGCAACAGCATATTGAAATTGACTGAACTGGTCCTTTAATACCAGAGGACCAAGAGGTTCTAAGATGACCATAGTGCAGGGGTTTTGGGAAATATGTCTTGAGGACTATTTATGGCCCTTAAGGACATCTAATATAATTTTCATGTTATGCAGTTTCACTTGAAATATGAGATGTTTTCAGAAGAAATCTTGGAAATTACATTTGCAAAACAATTAATTTATGTTTTCAGGGGACCTACAGTACTGAAGGTGTGGTCTGATGTAAAGGTGTCTAACTTCAATATGGCCTAAATTGCATGGGGAAATCCTGATTTGTGTTCATAGTACGGCCCTCGGACGACTTTTACGGCCATTGTAGGAATTTTAAGTGGCCCTTCGAATGAAAAAGGTTCCCCACCCCTGTCTTAGAGTGACCATTACAGCATTCATACACTCTACAGAGGACCAAGAGGTTCCAAGATGGCCATAACCTACTGTATGTCTCGAGGGCTGTTTATAGGCCTTGAGGCCGTCTTATCTGGTCCCCTGTATAATTTTTATATTATGCAGTTTCAGGTGAAATATGAGATGTTTTGTAAAGAAATCATGGAAATTACATTTGCAATACAATTAATTTATGTTTTCAGGGGACCTAGTGAAGGTGGGGTCTGTTGTAAAGGTGGTTAGGCCTTAAGTGCTGTGTTCATAGTACGGCCCTTGGAGTACCGCCATAGAGGAACCTGCCATAGAGGAATCTACCCATTTCTATTGGAACTACAATACTTTAGAAGAGACCACATAAAGAAACTGTTTTTATTTATCAACAGCTAACAAGAATGTACATTTGTTCTGCAATTTCCTTCCAATTCCTAAAACGTTGTGTTCAAAACAGTTGTTGTTTGTTCATGTAAGAAATCATGCAGTTTCCTCTTTTACTAAACGAGGTGCGTGACTCGAGGGGAATAGAAACTAGGCCTTTTCACTGACCGACCAGCTTGACCCTACATTGTTGATGATGTGGCCCTCTTTGGTCACCTGACGGAGAGGAAGTGTTTAAAGATGGGCCAAAACCAACTGGAGGACTCTTCAGAGGTCATTCTTGTGCATCACGATGGAGCAACTGCATGGATGGTTCATTTGGGTGTTTCTGTGTCAACTCATTGGTAAGTTAGGGTGAATTCGGGTAAATTGGGCCCCATTTTCCATTCACTTATATGCAAAAAAAATTACCTGAATGCAGCCCTATTATAATTGATCAGATTTTTCAGTGGTCTTTTGTGCCCTTATTTGAGACGACACTAGAGAGAGGACAGGAAATGGTCGGGAGAGAGAGATGGGAGAATTGGTTAAATGATGGGAGAATTGGTTAACCCATTTTAGCCTAAGCCCATTGTGGGAAAAGGTTCCCTCTCCCTATTAAAACCTCACGCCGGATTTGAACCCAGGCCCTTGCAGAACAGTATGGTGCCTCAGCCGTTTCAGTGACATCCAAGGTCCGATTTTTTTTGTTTAGGGTAGGCTCAACTCCTCTTGTATGTTTTTTTTAGTTGTATAATAAGGACATTGATGGTAAGACGGATGTCATAGAAAAAGAATCACTGTTTTCTTACTTTTCATGAATGTTGGAATTACAATTTGTTCTAACCATGTACAGACAGAATCAATGGTTAATTTGTGTTTGAAATCAGCAATAATACCATGTTGATAACTGAATAAATAAATGTTTCTTTACTATTTAAATTAGTGTATGAGAATGACTCTTTAGATTTCTGTGTGTGTGTGTGTGTGTGTGTGTGTGTGTGTGTGTGTGTGTGTGTGTGTGTGTGTGTGTGTGTGTGTGTGTGTGTGTGTGTGTGTGTGCACAGCACACACTTAAGTGACATGCTTACACGTGTTTTCAACCAAAAACATGAATTTGAAGCGTGTGTGTGTGTGTCTCTCTCTCTCTCTCTCTCTCTCTCTCAGCAGTCAGACCAGTGGAGAGCAACACTGTGTACGGTCACACAGGACAGACTGTTACTCTGCCGTGCAAATACGACAGCCAGTACTACGGGGCGTTATCCATATGCTGGGGCAAAGGGGAGCTGCCATCGCGAGGCTGCGGCAACCAGGTCAGCAGCTCTACATGATGCGCTTTTAAATAGATGCATGATGTTAGTTATGTCTTAGAGTTATATCGTTACATCAGCAAAACGTGTCAAGTAAAAGATAAAAGCTTTTACATGCCTGAAACAAAAGAAACTTTAAGATTTGATATGTTTTTAATCTTTTTGTTATTCTAATTATAGCAAATGATGTGCACTGATGTGTTATCTTATGGGTTTTGTATTTTCTTTGATCCTAAATGCAATGTTTTTAATCTTTTTATTCTAATTATTTAATTTAATGTTTTATCTCAATTTCTCTCTGACTCTTTCTGATTCTTTCTTGTTCTGTTTATTTTTGGTGTGGCGACCAGGTCATCCAGACGGAGGGTTTGAGGGTGACGGAGCGTTCTTCCCCACGCTATCAGCTCGCCCACCGCCAGATCAGTGCTGGGGACGTGTCCTTAACCATCTACGATGCGCGGGAGGAGGACAGTGGCACCTACGGCTGCAGAGTGGACATCCCTGGGTGGTTCAACGACGAAAAATATCACATGAATCTTCAAATAACAGCTGGTCAGTATTGGCAGCATTGCAAGTTTCAATTGAGTTTTTCTTTTGTTTTCCTTTGTTTTATCCCTTACCTGACATGTTTTGATGATGATGATGATGATGATGATGATGGTGGTGGTGATGGTGGTGGTGATGGTGGCTGTGATGATGATGATGATGATGATGACGACGACGATGATGGCGGCGATGATGATGATGATGACGACGACGACGACGACGACGACGATGATGGCGGCGATGATGATGATGATGACGACGACGACGACGACGACGACGACGACGACGACGACGACCATGTCTTTTGATTTGACCTTTTGACTCTATGCTTGACTTTTCAGCTCCAACGACAACAGAAGACCTAACAACACTGGGCACAACTGTTCAAACCAGTAAGTAAAACATATGAATACTGATACATTCTGAAAGATGTTGAGGGATTTTGAATATGTTTCACTTAATGGTTATTTTTATTTCTATTTTCTACTACTTTCAGCTTCTAGAACTACTACAGAATTATCAACTACTACAATGATCGCTACCACAAGCACAGAGAGAGAATGGATACCAACGGGTATGTAATGAAAGTGCCAGACAAAATGCACTTTTTTATGACACTTCACTGCCAATGGATTTAGCCATGCATACAGTACATTGGCAATGTTTGTGAATTGCTATATTTTGTGAGTAGGCCTAGTTGCTTGACCAAGGGGACATCAGTCAAATGCATTCAGGACTATTTAAAATGAATGACACTGTAAATAGGTTCCTTCACCATCAAATGCCATTTTTAATCCAAGCACTTTCACATTTCTCTTGTTTTCACATCCCTTTTTGAGGTGAGTATGGTTGCGGTGGGGAGGGGGATCCATATAACTACTGCCTGGTGTCTGTTTCAATTCCAGAATTCACAGAAGGCCATTCGACTGCTTTTACAGAAGTTGCCAAGGCAGCAGAAACCACAAGACTAAACAGTAAGCCAACAAAGATGTGCACCCACAAACTATTAACCCTTAATGTACGCCGTATCTCCAGTGGCACACTGTAATAGTTATTGAAAAGTGAACTACCATAGTACTACAATGCTATGACATAACACAGGGCCTAATGCACTACGACTTGGTCATTGCCATTCTGGTAACAGCAAATGTATAACCCTGTGTCTTAACGGGTTAAAGAGAACTTGAATATGTTTGTGAAGACCTTTTTTTAGGCTTTCATTCATGTACTGTAGAACCAAATGAAGAGTTCAGAGATCTCCCGAAGTCCAATTGGCATGAATGAACAGCCATGTAGCCTATAACTCATCAGGTCACGGACTCCAATTCTTCAATTCTATTCCACTTCCAACCTCCAGTTTTGCGTATTTCTGAAAGTACTGTAGACCAGTCGGTGCTACATCTGAACTCAGTGATCTGTATTTCTGAAGCACTATAGCTCATCCACAAATTACAAATTACATGTTGCACTGTGAGATTATGTCGTGTTTTTTGTCTTGTTTTCAATCAAGTTTCCAATAACAAACAAAATGTTTTCTGGTAGCTGGAGTGCCGGAACATACATCATCTCAGACTGCAGATGGGACGGAAGGGACAGAAGAGTTAAGCACACAAACAGGTAAAATATACAAAAGGTGCACCAGTCACACAAGATATTCAGTGGTGCCACCCCCCCACACTGCTCTGTTTCGGGTGCCATTGTGGGCTGCCCCCTTGCATGGATGAGGCATAAATGCAATTCCGTTGTGTGCAGTGAGCACTGTGTGCTGTGGAGTGCTGTGTCACAATGGCAATGGGAGTGTGAGTTTCCCGGCTCCCGGTTTCACTTCACTTTCAGTGCTTCAGTAAAGCAAACAGTGCTGTGGGCCTAGAGGGGTTGGATGGAGATATATGGGATTCGAGCTCTTTGATTAACCAAATTTGTTTTTGTTAAATTTATAAATAAAAATTGGAAATTAAAAAAATAAAAGTTGGCATGTCACATGTGCATATTGTAGTGGGCGAGACCGTTACAGGAAGTAGTTCGACTACGCCACCCCCGGGGGTGGAGCCCCCGGAGGAAATGAATTAGGGGTAGTTACAGATACCCCGGACCAACACACAATGTACCCGCACAATAGATTACCAGGCAAACACAGGTTCGTGCACAATGGAGGCAGAGACAGTGGTGACAATTTATAATTCAAATCTTTATTATTATTTCCAGTATAAAAATATGTTGGTCACTCTCTGTAATAAATATAAAAAGTTACTCACAATTCGTAAAGTGCAGGGGTGGGCGTGCTGCCACCACACCCGCGGATCTGTAAACACCTGCCCCAAAGTATGTTCGCTAATTCACACTAAACAACACACCTGGTAGGCCTAAGGCCTTAGAACCCACACTCAGGTTGTCAGACTGTGCCACTAGGGGCTGGCACGGCTAACACATTAGGGCCAATGGCACACCTCAGAATTAACAAAAGAAAAGTAAAGAAATAGTTCACAACAAACAGAAATAATTCACGGCAAACAGAAACAAGAAGAAATCACAGCAAACCATGCAAAATAAATCAAAATCCAATAAGCACATGCAGTTAAATTAGAAATTAGATAATTGAATGAAATAATAAAAAAAGGGAAATTTAGGCAACAGCAAACGAAAGAAAACGAAATCAAAACATGAGGTAAACCAATGGCCAGAGGCCTCAGCTCAGTGCAGCCCCCTAGGTATCCCCACACTACCTACACACACACACTCACACACGCACCAGCGTACGCACACGCACACACACTGTGGAATGGCTCACACACCAGCTCACACCGAGCCGAGCGCCCACACACACACACACACACACACACACACACACACTGAACCAAAGCGCGCCCACGCACACACACACACGAATGTCCAATTTCCGAGGCCGGAGCAGCAGCCGAAATACGGGTTCCCGGCTTCCAGAGGCACCACACAACCGGGGCTAAAAGTCGCCGCTCGTGCACCTAAACGCGTGGTGTGTCTGACCACGGCCACACGGATACAACCCGGAGATGAGGGTGCACCGATGCGCGATTCTCACAGTCGGAGTGCCAATACAGAGGTACACGGCCGAGGCGCCGGTAGCGACCACACGCGGCGTGCAGGAGACGGGAAAGGCGCAAGGTAACCGTTGGTATTGTCCACCGAAGTCCTTGCCAGTGGAGAAGCAAGAGATCACTCTAGCCAAGTAAGAGACGCCAAGTTGGAATCACAACGAGGACAAGAAATGGTCCACATCTCCTAGATCTGAACTGGACACCGCACTCCTCTCGACGGCGAGGGGAGAAGCAACCACAGCATTCGCCGGTGGCGATGAAACGCGCAAAGGGGAACTTTGCAGGCTTACCGAATACTAGCCACTGGCAGTGTTTATGAAGAGACTTCCCATAAGCCTCTACGAGCGGCGTGGTGACGTGTGCCGCAGCGTCAGACTTCCCTTAAAGGAGCAGCGCTCCATTACAAAACTAGGGGCGGTCGAACACCGGTGGGCCGCACAGCTTGCATCATTTGATTTTGAATTAAAGTACCGCTCGGGTAAATCTAACGGTAATGCGGACGGCCTGTCGCGGCAGAATCAGCCAGACCACACAATTAGCACAGCAAGCACATCTAGTTGAATATAAGCATGCATGGAAGTAAATCATTAACACAGCACACAGAGTTACAGGAGAGAGTGTTTTGGTGACGCGCGTGGTTGCGCGCTGATACTCAGTGGAGTGTGTGTGAATGCGATGTGTGGGTCCTAGCTCTCTTTTGTTTGATTAATTTACGTTTGATTTCTGTTTCGTTTCTTATTGTATTGATGTATTGTGTGTTGGCCGTGTCGGGTACACCACACACCTGTAACTGGTCAGTAGGACCACCCTACAGTAGTTTCTCACGTGCAGTGCTCAGGCCTTATGCCGAGTGTAACTTTGTGTGCTGTGTTAATGATTTACTTCCATGCATGCTTATATTCAACTAGATGTGCTTGCTGTGCTAATTGTGTGCTACATCGTGTTAACTTGTACTGAAGCTACTCAGGGGAAGCCTAAGCCAACTCGTTATTGTGTGGTTACCTGTCCCGCGCCAATGTACGTTTTGTTTATTTTGTGGGTTTAAATAACATTGTATTGCATACCTCCTGACGTATTAAAAAGAAGTAATTGTTCCCTGTAATCCTGTCTCTGTCGTTCCTTACGAACCTGTGTGCTTTGACGCACTAGTGTGTAATTCAATTTCCAGAGGGACTTTAGCGCCCTCTGGTGGCGTAGTCGGTTCATTGATTAAATAATATTTGTGTCAGTTCACCTGGTCATGCTACAATATGGTTGTTGATACAACAGATTATCCTTCACCAGAGGATTACACCTCCTGGGAAGACACTATTTCTCTGACAAGTGAGTACTTTCAACTACATGTCATTCCAATCAATCTAATCCATACACACACTACAGTGAGATGAGATATGACACGTCAATCCAATCAATCTAATCCATAGTGAGAAACGAGACATCAGTATGTTGTTCAAGGATTACAAGATTTCACACATTATTGTACAGTATATTGACCTATTGGTAATGTGTACAGTATGGTTACAGTTGACATATTTCTGAAGCATGTGCTAAATGCATATGGTCATCTTTTTTACTCTCTACCCTCTTTTCATCCCAGCTCATGGAATGTATGTGTCAACACCAAATCAATTCGACACAGAGGTAAACTAAAATTAAACGACTTTGGCCTATCCCAAATAAACCACTTACTTACAATATTGAACAGATATTGTTAAATAGTATTAAAGGACCAGTTCAGTCAATTTCAATATGCTGTTGTATTGCTCACGCTACCCTTGACTTGTCAGTACCTGGTAATGTTGCATTTTTCGGCTCAGCCCTTTCCGAGATATGAGCTATTCTAATGGGAGTAGCATTTGTTTACATTTTTTTTTAAAAATAACATAGGCCTATTCCAAATATTTTCCCAAAAGGTACCGCTGTCTGCTAGTTGTCTGCTGATGTTGTATAACCTTTTGGATGTTTTTGGAAATAAATAAAAATGTTTTTTTGAAATGTAAACAAAGCGCTGCCCCCATTACAATGACCAGGATCTCGGAAAAGGCTGAAGAAGGGAGGAAAAAAATCTCAGGTACTGACAAGTCCAGGGTACTGTGAGCATTACAACTGGATGTTGAAATTGACTGAACTGGTCCTTTAAGTGAGATAAATGTGTAAGGTATACTGATACTTGTTTACTTTTTTAGTTTGATAAACGTGCACAAGAAGAACGCAATGTTCTGTGGTGGATCGCGCCTGTCTTGACTGCTTTTATTGTAATAATGGCAGTGGTCATACTGGCAGTCAAAAGTGAGTATAAAAATGTTGAGTCATCATTGTTAAATTGAAAGAAAGTATAGAAGTTGTAGTGAGGTAAATCACAGTAATAACATAAACATCATCACACAATACCTCTATTATATTATATTATATTATATTATGGTAGCCTATATCAGTGTTTCCCAACCAGGGGTACGTGTACCACTAGGGGTACGCGAGCACACTTCAGGGGGTACTTGGAAAAATGAAAAAATTTATGGAGCGTAGTTACATTGGGATATAGAGCATGAGTGAGGGGGTACTCATGGTATGACAAAAAGGCTTAGGGGGTACGCAAGACAAAAAAGGTTGGGGAACACTGGCCTATATGATATGATATGATATGATATGATATGATATTATATATGATATGATATGATATTATACTATATTATATTTCCTTTACTGTATAATTACCAATGACCATTAACAATCTCATTTTTTATATTTAGAGAATCAGCTGAAAACTGGCACCTTCACCATGTAAGAGAGCTTCAAAGAAATCTCATGCAATTGTTTTCAATAATATTTGGTATTTTATACTCCTTTATTCATGCCTATTTGTTCATCATTTACAGTATTTATTTAAATTACTATTTTTTCAGTCAAGTTATTGGAAATATGGAGCGCCTATTGACCTTTTGCACACTTCTCTCTGTCTTCGTTTGCTTTAGACTGGAAAAGACTATGAATGAAACCCTGTCATCTGTAACCTCCGACTCCAGTCGAGGCCCTCCCAGCACTGACATATCAATGGAGGTCATGGACGCCACCTCACCTAACCCCCTCACTGACACCATCAACACTTTTTAAAAAGAATTGGCTGTGGATTAAAGGGCTAAGGCACCATTTTGTTACGCAAGGGACCGTGGTTCGATTCCGACCTGAGGTCATTTCCTAATCCTCCCCCATCTCTCTCTCCCACTCGCTTCCTGTCACCTTCTCACAGGACAAACAGTGCTGTGGCATGGCACATTACGGCACCTGTCCATAACTTAGCCACTGTTCCATGGGGACCCAGGTTAGAGACTGGTCTCTCATTCTCACTCACTTCCCGACATCTCTCAAACTGTCCTGTCAAATAAAGATAGAGTCACTGTTTGCTATATGAACTCAACTATCAACATCCTTGTCAATGCTGAGGGTCCTAAGTAGGACTTGGTGACCATTACCGTTTTGGTAACAAGCTCATAATAGGGCCACTGTTAATGATTACTTTTTCATACATTTTGTTACCTTTAATATCCTGGGCAATGTGGCCATTATCAACTTTTTATTACTTTTATTATTATTGTATAGCTTTCTTTGTGTCTGTTACTTAGTCAGAATGGGTTGGGCCAAGTGTAGGCCTACTGCTGTAAAGGCCTTGGTGTAGATTAAATTCTTTAACTCTGATACTCATACGCTGTGATGCCAATATTTTGTTAGACAGTACTGTGCTTAAAACTTAACAACAATGTCTTAATGAAAGAAGTGTACATAACATATTATGAGAAATCACATTTTTAAATAAATCACTTTATTGCTTTATCACAAATTGCTTTAGATGGCGTCAAGCATGTGTGGTGGTAAACAAGTGAGTTTTACACAAAAAGTGCATCATCTGGCTCGTCAGGCATGGTAGTGGGACTGACATGGTTTGGCAAGGTATGGATGCCATCAACATTGGAAATCTAAATTACACCTAAAGAAGCATGTATGTCAACATGCACTGTGACTACAGAAGCAGATCATGATACTCTCCATAGGATTTCATTCAAAACTCACACCCATCTATTTTAGCCAGGCGCAGACTCAAAATGTACAATTTCAATGTACTGAAAGGTTGAAACACACACCGATGACCTCCCTTTTAATCCCTTTTCATTTCGAAATGAATGTAGTTGCTGCCAAAGGTGGTTCTACAAAGTATTAAGCAAAGGCTGTGAATACTTTTGTAAATATGATTTCTTTGTTTTTTATTTTTATACATTTTCAAAACTGTCAAGAAAACTTGTTTTTCACATGATCATAATGGAATAATTTGTGTAGAATTTTGACAACAGAGATTCATTTGTAGCATTTGGAATAAGGCTGTAAGATAATAAAATGTGAAAAAAGTGAAGCGCTGTGAATACTTTCCGGATTGACTGTAACTGTAGACTACGATGGATAGAACAATGATGTGATTTCAAAGGGTAAAATTATTTACTTAACCATGAGATTGTAGCCCTATGCCTTATTGTGAAGCTACTGTAGTACCAATGCCATTTATTTTTTCTCTCTTATTTTTCTGTGCACAGACGCGTTTCGGCGTGTGCCTTCCTCAGTGTGCAACCACTTGCATTTGCAGGTTGTCATTGTGCAATGTATGCGCCTAAGCACCAGTACACTTAGTAGAGTAGAGTAGAGTAGAGTATCGTTTATTGATCCCAGGGGGAAATTAAGGTGTCAAGTAGCATACACACATACATAAATAAAGACATTGCTCACAAGACATTACACACATACTTAGACATAACATAACCATATATAGCTCACTGTTACACACATACTTACACATAAAATAACCATATATAGCTCACTGTTACATACATTTGCCCAGGCATATCTCTCACACTCTCTCTCTCTCACACACACACAAACACACCAAAAATAATAATAGAAATAATAGTACAATAAAGTGTCCACAGTGTCGCATGTGCCTTAGCTGAGTGGCACATAGAAGCCAGGACAAGTGGCCAGTAAAGTGTCCCTTAGTGTCCATAGTCTCTCTGCCTAGTACAGTGTCATTGTATTCCTTGGGGGCAAAGAAAGCAAAGAGAGATGGAGGGTAACACACGTCGCCAGCAGTGTGTGTGTGTCCCCCCCGCCCCCCAAAAGTGTACATAGTGTCACATGTTTCTTAGCGAAAGTGGCACCTAAAAACCAAGACAAAAAGACCAATAAAGTGTCCAGGAGTGTCAGTAGTCTTTCTGCATAGAGCAAAGTTGTATTCCTTCCATGTTCCAATGTCCACACACACACACACACACACACACACACACACACACACACACACACACACACACACACACACACACACACAAAGCAGTTGTACATTCTCAGAGTGTGGAGGAGTTGAAGAATAAAGAGTCCAGGTAGAAGCATGGGAAGCATACTGATGAAGTGTGTAGGAGTGGGGTTAGTTTATGCAGTCCAGTCCCCTATGACAATCTCTCTTTGTATGTCCTTCTGTGTCATGTTGAATAGCTGGATGGCCCTGGGTACAAAGGACTTCCGCAGCCTCTCTGTCTTGCAGGAGATGGCGCGCAGTCTGTAGCTGAACAGGCTTCTCTGGTTGTCGAAGACTGGGTACAGTGGGTGCTTGTAGTTGTCCAAAATAGAGTCCAGTCTGCTAAGTGTCCTCTTGTCAGATGTGGTTGTGAGATCCTCCAGTTCTGTGCCTACAACAGACCCTGCTTTCCTCACCAGCCTGTCGAGACGTCCAGCATCTCTCTTCCTAATGCTACCACCCCAGCATGCGGCAGCTTCCAGTCAGTGATAGGCCTATTATTTGAACAATATTTCAATAACACAGTTGCAGTAACCAATTCATATGAAATGCAATGAGAAACGTCAAAACAGTGAGATGTCAGATAGGATTTGCTGTTCTTCACCCTAAAATTTATTAGACTGCAGGAAATTGCATCTAAAAACATTTTTTTAAGATCCTCCCCCAGACCGCCACCCACTCCATCTAGCAAGTGACCCACAATAGGTGCGATCGAGTTGTCGTCAACGCATGCATGCGCATTTAGACAGCAATGCACTCTGGATGAAAATGCTGCATGACGGTTAGATTTCCTGTCAAACTTCAAAATTTCGGTGATGTTGCGTTGACGAGGTGACATGTCACATGGTGTCAAACTATCCCGGGATGAATGCGACTGCAGTCAGATCTTGCAACCTCTGCAGTTGCTTATCCCCTTCAACGCTCGTCTGCGGACTGCCTCCGAGGTCACGCGCCCATGAACTGGTTGGTCAACAACTCACTCACGTGTGTATATGGGTCTTGTCTCACACCTCTACACAAGTTTGCGCAGGTCCCCACTTCAGCTCCTCCTCACTGCCTGTGCCCACACTCCTCACACGTGGTGTGTTAGTAGAGCAAACCGGTGCGAGCTCATCGTCTCGTTCATATTTGTGGCCGACTTTAAATGCGCTGTATTTAATAACACCCACATCGTGACAACAAGTTCTCGCTCACGTGCTTCGTCAATGTTGATCGACAGCAACAAAGTCGTATTCGCCTACTGGTTCCTAAAGTGGCTGTGGCAGTGAACCCCCTGGCGCTGCCTCATACCAACATTTTCTAGGGAAAAAACCCTGATTATTATTATTATTATTACTATTATTATTATTATTATTATTATTATTATTATTATTATTATTATTATGATGCGTATGCTTGAAGTTGCAGTAGGCTATCTGTAGTTTTCCACCGATTTTTTTTGGGTAGGCCTATTTTTTTTATCGTTTTTGTTTCCCCCCGCCACATGAGCTAACTGCCCACCCACCCACACATGCCATTCTGGGCACGGCTCTGTGCACCAATAACAACAACAACAACAACAATAATAATATGGTGATAGGCCTACTGGCTAGAATCTACTTTCTCTGCTAGTAAACAAAGTCACTCCGCCTGGTCCGCCAGTCATGTAGGCCTAGGCCTATGACAGAGGGGCAGTGGACAGACAGAGAAATGCTGTCTACTTATAGCCTGATTATCATCGATTTTACTAGGGGGCACGGCCTGACTAGTCTAGCCTACTTACACAATAAGGGCGTTCATGATGGCGCTCTTTCAACCAGGTTGAAAATTTGCTAGGCAGCGAGCATGCTGAGTGTGTCCGCGTGAAGCATCCTGGTTAGAATTGCCGTTCACGATAAGGCAACTGCGAGCAAACTTAGAACTCTAATGCTTCCAATAGGCCTCATTTGCAATAACGGGACCTCAACGCAGGGTACGTTTAACAAATAATTAGGCCTAGTCGTTTGCACAATTACTTGAATGTGTTGTTAAAATAACTTCTAGGTCCACTAGTTCATTTGATGTGTAGCCTACTACATCAACTGAAAACATGGCTGAATCTCACTTCAGTGTTCATGTTTCAGCGCGTCTGCCCGTATTAGTTACGCACTGAAACATAGTGCCAAAGAAGATGGACCTAACAAGAAGCGTCATTTTGTTTCTTTTCCGGTATCCACTTTATGTCGGGTGAACGCCCCTTTAGGAGACCTTCGGTTAGGAGACCTTCGGAGTCCTGAGGTTGAGAATCAATGAAGTCCCCTTAGCGCTGTAGATGGCGGTAGCGCGCGTCTTGCGCAAACACCTCAAAAAGAGAAGAAGAAGTAGGGGACAACGCCCCCTTAGGAGACCCAACTTGAGCACACGCTTTTGCATTGAGTGGGCGTGTTTTGCGTTATCTTGGTTTGATTCAGTATTTTTGATAGTGCCATTTGCTTTTCTGCACCGTGGGACAGCTGTCACTCTGAATGACGTAAGGCGCAAGTACAGCCCTCTCGGGCGACACGGCGTCAAACTAGTAGGCTCGTTCGTGACGACGCAGTAAGATTTTTGCTAGGCAGTGGGCATGCGCACTTTGCCAGTTTGATGCATTCTGGTTAGAATTTTCTAACCAGAATCAGAGAATTTCTAAGCTATGAGAAAGGTATCTACCATTGACTCCCATTATAGCCCCGTTGGCGAACGCAGCCAAGTGAAAGATGAATGGGAGCCTATTGGGCTAAATGGCTCAGCAGGGATTTGTGACGGTTCTGTTCTCTGGTTTGTAAAGATGTGCGCACATTCTGTACCTTATCATGGAAGTTGTATTAGAAGTGAAGTTAAAGGTTCCTGACATGACTTCGTTCTCCCAAAGACTTGTTAGTTTTGTCCTGCAACACGCTAGCATTCGGCTAATACATGCTGGCTGAGGAATCTCTGCGACTATTCACGACCAGAGCTGACGAGAGACGTACTCTGACTGATCCTGGCAGAGACATCTACGGTCACACACCTCAAACCCCCCCACCACCGTCCAACATGTTAATTGAAGGTGCCCAAATTCTTAAGGATGAGCGCTGTCATTTCCTACCCCATTAACACTTACCGCTTTTCCACCACCCTAAATGCAATAAATAACAGATGTCCGCAACAATCATAACATAACTTCAAACACATCGACATCTGAAGTCAGACTTAAAACTACAAAAACAAATGGCGAAGTACCGTAAAGTCGACTGTCACGTGTTATGTCATTGCTATAGTTTAAATAAGGGTCATTTTCACGAATCTAACACTTGACAAGATGCAAACGTGTCGGCAAATGCTTTCACTTACTCTTATCTATCGAACGCAACTTCATTATTTCCAGGGAAAAAATTACACGGGCAGATACACTCGCCTCCAAAAGAGTTGTCGCCCACCCATCGGTTTGGAATAACAGCTAATAACCTGACTTTCAATTAATCACCTGACTTCAGAAGTCACTCAAATGAAAGCTACAACCCTCTCGAATGAACATGAATGTACAAAAATAAATTTCATGCACCTAAGAAAGACTGACCCTTTAATGAACACAGACAGGGCAGATTTTCACAAGACAAAAGTTTTGTCGCCTATCGAACATAATGTGAAAATGAGCAGATAAGTCACTTCAAAACACTTCAAATACGCAGATCGGGTGTCATACTTAATCACTGAATCACTCTCACCTCTCCAGAAAATCAACTTTGGCCTTAGGTGTATGTTTAGGGTCATTGTAATCATGGAAAGCAACACAATGAAAATCAATGGAGTTCAATGAGAGATGGTGACATATTTGCTATTCGTAGAGCAATACATTTTTAACTTCATGATGTAATCAATGATAAAAGCCCTCACACACCTGCAGCATGCATGCAGCTCCACATAAGAGCTGTATCCCTCCCAGTATGACACCCGATCTGCGTATTTGAAGTGTTTTGAAGTGACTTATCTGCTCATTTTCACATTATGTTCGATAGGCGACAAAACTTTTGTCTTGTGAAAATCTGCCCTGTCAATTTCAATAAAGGGTCAATCTTTCGTTGGTGCATGAAATTTATTTTTGTACATACATTTTCATTCGGGAGGGTTGTAGCTTTCATATGAGTGACTTCTGAAGCCAAGTGATAAATTGAAACTCAGGTTATTAGCTGTTATTCCAAACAGATGGGTAGGCGACAACTCTTTTGGAGGCGAGTGTGTAGATACAATTATAAGAAGCATACAGCCCCATTGGGACCCATTCATTATTTACTTGGCTGCGAGAACATAGCTGCAGTGCCACTTCTGGCCACCAGCTAGTGAACGTTCTCGTACAATATTCCATTTTCTCTGCCAGAATGCATCAAACTGGCAAAGTGCGCATGCCCACTGCCTAGCAAAAATCTTACTGCTTCGTCACGAACGAGCCAAGTGAGTCCCGTTCACGACGCAGTTGAAGGGAGTGACCTCTGTGCGGCAGTCGTGTCACATGGCGTTGAACCATCGCGGGAACAAAAGTTTTGTCAAGCAGCTACGCAGTACCAGAAAGATACTGCTGGGCAGAAGACCTCCCTCCATGATATGAGGAATCTGCCGTGATTGGTGTTCATAGCTCATGTGATTCATGTGTGTGTATGTAACCCCACCAATGGCCACTAGGGGGTACTCTACAGGTCACGGTATTCAATTGAATGAATTAATAAAAGGGAGGAGGCTGATGTGCAAAAATAATATCAATTTTATTAACAAACAAGATAAAGAAAAATGAATAAACAGAAAACTAAACAGAACTAAACAGAAAATAACTAGGTCAGCTGTGGCAAATCACCCGGGCAAGTAGGCTCTACTGTGCTCACCCCACTAATGACTACTAATACACCCACCCGTTGCCTACACGGCAAGCTGGGCCAACTCTGGGCCGTACACTACACACTACAAAGGTTAACACAAGGGTTAGCCTGTTTACACAGCACGGCAAGCTGGGCCAACTCAGGGCTGTACACTACACACTACAAGGGTTAACACAAGGGTTAACTTGTTTACACCGCACACAGGGAAGGAATCCCATACACTACACTCGTGTGGGGTGTACTACTAAGCCCCCTTTTCCAGCGACCCAGCCACAGCCTGACTAAAATAAATGATTATAACAAAACATGAAGAAAAGACAGACATAAACACAAAGACTGGAGGTGGTTGAGGCGGTACTACAATCAAGCGAGCCTGATATTCACGTTCTGATTGAGCTTCTTACGAATTAAACCTCACAATAATTATCTAAAAAAAACAGTGGTTGCATTAACGTCTGTAAAACAACACAAGATGCACAGTCATTAATCTCCCATCTTCATAATCATTTAAAATGAGTTGAACCACGATGTGTAGATACAACTTAACTACCTTGTTACTTTGTGGTTTGCACTCTCGCTTTCTGTCCAGGCCAGCACACGGAAATGGTAGGCATCTTCTGTAGCAGCAGTACAAACAAGACCATTTCAGTAGAATGCACAGAAAATGGCGTTAAGGCCACACAAACACATACACTTCAAGTAGGTTAGCTTCACAGTAATATTCAGCGTGTGTTGAACAGGCTCTTGCAAAAGGTAGCATGTCACACAAATTACCTCTGTAAAGTCCAGTCCACAGAATGGAAGCTCTAAAGTGCCGAACCTTGATTAAAAGTTGGTTAAACCCTGCTGGGGTAAACGTTCAGATGGAGAAGATTTTCACCGCCGGCAGCTTAAGTGTAACGAGTGCTTCTCTCCTCGCGTTTGCTGCATGAGTGTGATTTAAAGTGGAAATGAAGCAGTGACCTAATATAGGGGTCTATAACACCAGTAAGATAAGCCAGCAAATATTTTTTTTTTTGAAGTCTGAAATTTAAGCCGTTAATAAAAAAAATAAAGCACAAACACGTAACGTTTCTGTTAACGTTTCCAGCCAACAGCGGGTGACGTCACGCGAATGGTAGTATGCTATTCTAATGCTGTTATGATAGTAGTAAATTAAACATTTGGGCTGATTATGAGCTTATTTGCTTAACCCAAATGAAGCAAGAATACGTGTTTTGGTGGGACAGAACAAATATGAGGCATGAAGGCAGACAAGACATCCCATCACATGAACCACAGGTAGGCTAAACAATAGCTTTTTTTTTGCTAAGGTGACAAGTCGCTAACACATTTTGGTATGAGCCAACATGATCACTATTCATAATCGTGCGATGTCGTGCAATGTTGCAGTTCCCTACCTTCATCTTCCGATGATTTCGCCAACATTTTCCAAGCACCTGAATTAGGCTACTTTGACATCTCGGTGCCCACGTTTATCGGTGTTATCCAGTCAACAATAATCCAAGGCAACAACGCTATTCCAGCCAGTTTGAGGATGCATCCGCGACTTCAATAACATAATAGTTTACTACAATAGATGCAGCTACTTTAAGCATGCCATAACTTAATGTAGGCCATGATAGTTTAACGTGTCATTTCCCGTGGCATCAACTTCAAATCCCCAAAGCTCCTCCAACTCCGAGAGCGAGACGAGAGAGGGGATGGGATAGCCACACACACAGGCTGCGTCCCTTCCCTTCACAAAGCTTTCCAAACTTCCGCCAATTTTGCAAGTTATTTTCTATCACTGAATTGAACCACATAGCCAACTTAAAGACAGGGCTTTCATATTAGCGTCCAACAATGCAGGAAAAAGACGTTATTGGTGAGGGTCTGTCACTACAAACCTATGAGATCGAGCAGCCCCAGTCCTGACTCCTGTCCTATGGTGGATGCAATGGGTGGATGGCTGCAGCTATCCCACCATGCTCGTAGCAAAGGCTTTTTGACACAAAGTGATAATGACACTTGGCATTTCTCTTTCATCTGATAGTAGGTATATAACATAGAAAACCCAGGGACAATGTAAAATGAACCCCTCGTCCTTCTTCAATTTTACTGCCACGATTAGAGTCAGTTAGCGCTGTAGTTAGCACACGCTAACGTTAAGTGAATGGAAGGCTACATTAGCCACCAAGTTCTACCATTCGCGTTACGTAGGCGGCGAACATGGCTGCGCCCTTGTGGCGAAACTCGGTAATAACATGTCATTTTTCAGCAAAACTACTTTAAAGTGCAGTTCAACGAACATCCATTCGTTTATGAAAATAAATAAGCCGCCAAAAAATGATAATAGTTGTCAGTGCTTCATTTCCACTTTAAAAGAATAAAGGGAAAATTGGAGCTACCAGGTCATGTGACACGTGCTGGCTGCCAACCAATCGGGACCTAACTAAGATTTAAAGAGCCAGGGCAAGTGCCCGTCACATGTAGTTGAACGTGCTTCATTTTCTACATGCTGAAATGCATTTCATGCTCAAATGCAGCATACTCAGAGTGGTATCGTCCATATGTATGGTCGCACAACCCACTTACAACAGTAAAAAAAGAGAAACAAACCACCCTGTCGTCAGATGCTCCATCTTTGCCACGTTAGGTGTGTATGCTGTTGGTTACAAAACCAGTAAGCCTACTATTCCACAGGTCGCCTGCTCGACGGTTAGAGTAGTGGTTGAGCGCCTGACTTCTATTCGTGATGTCCCTGGTTCGAATCTGCATCGAAACACAGGAAGTCTTTAGTTGCTGATGGTGAATGTGGAAACAAGACCTTTTGCGAGTGAGTTATGTTGTCTTATGTATGAAAGTGCACGAAACAGAGTGGCCTTTGTGGTTGGCGCGCCATGGTAAAGCTACATATTGAACACCTGGGTTCAATCCTCGCAGGATGGGTTGGCGCTGTTATGTCAAAACTGTCCTATCTGAATGACGACTTTAGAGAATATTGCACTACTACGACCCTAAATACTGTGACACGCAAACAGGAAGTTATGGTCAACTCACTCACAATGACTGATGCGTCCAGGAATGTTCATGACTATGACTATGATTATTGTCATTTCACTGCTGCTCGACATTAAAGCAAGTGAACAAATGGAATGTTGTTCTTATTTATAATTAAACAAGTGGACTTATCAATCGGAGTTCGTCAACGACGCAAAGGAATACCTACCGGTAAACACGTGAGTGGACGAATGCATCAAAGAGTAGCCCACCTCTACGCGACTGTATGAATGTCTCAAAAGCGAAGAGGATAAAGTTTAAACCCGCTAGACCAAGGATGAGTGCCCGTTGCCCTATCGAGAGCTGTGACTATATGGCCACACACGCAGAGGCAGCAGTAATCGCAGCGATGCTGAACATCCACGCGACCACACATACTGCAGCCCACCGAGAGCCACACACTAACCCGAAGGCAGAGAAACTCAGGCGGCCGTCCATCGTATTGGTGGGAACGGCCGAAACATGGTCATACTTCCTAACCCGCTGGGGCGAATACAAGAGGGGCACTAAATTGGTCGAGTCCGATGTTGTCACTCAGCTGCTGGAGTGCTGCGAGGAAGACCTGAGAAAAGACCTCACCCGCGCAGCAGGCAGAAGCCTTGTGGACAGCGATGAAAAAGACGTTCTCTCAGCTATAAAGGCACTTGCAGTCCGCGCAGAAAACACAATGGTAGCGCGAGTGGCCCTATCCAACATGCGACAGGGACATGAAGAACCCATCCGGTCGTTCCATGCTCGTCTGAAGGGCCAAGCAGACACATGCAAGTATGAAATGCATTAAAGAGGACTGTGGTCAAATAAACGACTTTACAGAGGAAATATTACGGGATGTAACTGCCCGTGGCATAGCAGACCAAGAGATACAAATGGACTTACTTGGTGAAAAAAATCAAAATATGCCATTAAAGGACATGATAGAATACATTGAGGCAAAGGAGTCAGGAAAGCGATCAGCCTCACGCCTGCTCAACCCCCAAAGCACAGACTCAATCAGCAGCTCGTATCGTCGGGAGAAACGGCAGGACGCCCGCGCTAAGGGGAGCCCAAAGGTAGAAAAATCGAAGGTGAAGCCTGAGGGGGCCTGCATCTACTGTGGTGAAACGGGCCACGGCAAGACGCCGCAGTGGCGTGCCCGCCGTGCCGAATGTCCCGCATATGGCAAAACATGCCGGAAATGCAGCCGCCGAAACCACCTCGATAAAGTCTGCCTGGGGGGCCGCTCACCTACACCCCCGCCGGATGAGACTGGCGGAGTGTGCAACGAACAGCAGGCTGCAGCACACGTCGAACTTTGCACACTCACCACAGACAGCGCCAACAACAAGGTATGCACACTGCCCTTGGCCCACCATCTGTACGACGACATGTGCGACAAGTGGATGAGACGCCCGTCTAGCCCTCAGCCATACGTCCGCCTCACTCTCACCATCGAGCGTGAAGACTACAAGGCGCTGGGCCTTGACTTTCGGAGACACACCTGTGCCGTGACCCTACCTGCTATGGCTGACACGGGTTGGCAGAGCTGTCTGATTGGAGTCATAGTCGCCCAGCAGCTGGGCCTGAGCACAGACGACCTCATCCCTGTGTCCATGACCATGAGAGCCGCAAACAACGAGGGCATACGCATCCTTGGGGCCGCCATCGTCAGGTTCACTGGCAGCAGCAGCGACGCCCGGAGGCTGGAGACGCGCCAGATCGCATACGTCACTGACTCCTCAGACCGCATCTTCCTCTCACGTGCAGCCTGCGTGGACCTGGGCATGATCTCAGAAAAATTTCCTCAGAGACCTCAGAGCCGTGTGACTGCCCACGGCGTGCGGAACCCCCGGCCAAGCCGACCAAGCTCCCCATGCCGGCCACGGAGGCGAACAGGGAAGCCTTGCAGAGACATCTCCTGGCCCTATACGCTCAGAGCACCTTCAACACATGCCCTCACATGGTCCACCGCTTCGCCTCATGCTTGACGACGACGCGACACCAGTGGCCCACCACACCCCTATCCCGGTGGCCTTGCTCTGGCAGAGTGAGGTGAAAGCCGGCCTTGACCAGGATGTTTGCCTCGGGGTGCTGGAAGAAGTGCCTGTTGGCACCCCCGTGACATGGTGCTGTCACAGGGAATTTGTTCCGGGCAGGGAAAAAGTTCCGGGCGACGTAACAATCGCGTTCGAATCAGCTGTTCAACATCATTCCAACAGCGTTGCTAAGCTGGTCACTATTGGGAGGGAAAGTGGAAAACAGCGATCCTTGCGGTTACGTTCCAAACACCAGGGTGGTCCTATTGAAACTCCCATAGACAAGTTTTTTAAAAAAATCCCACTAAGATATGACTTGGAACTATAGCACCAGACACATTTTTCAGCGTACACAATAGCATGAACTACTACCTGTGAAAATCTCAAGTCATTTTTTGCCCTTTTAAGAAAAATAGAAATTGTGCCAATCTGGTCGGAAACGGACTACAGCTCCCAGCATGCTGTGCTTCGCGCCTCGTTGACAACACAGAGAAACAAATGAACGCGAACGAACGCAAGTTCTTCGCATATCTTCACATTCTTGTAATCCTATGAGTTCCACATTGTCTTCTTATTACACATATATACACGCGATCATTTTGGTATGGTTTTAAATTCTCTAGTAGATATGATGGCTTCTGTGGTGACGAGTAACCACCTCTCTGGCTCATGTTTGGCTATGCTAATTTGGCTATGCTAATTACATGGAGTAAACAAGACACACATGCCAGTCAGTGTAGTTCTGTATTAGCTTTTTAAAGAATATTAAAATCAGCTCAGATCAGTGAAAAACCGAACATTTTACTACCTGGTTCGATAAAACGGGCCAACATGCCCATAATATGACTGCCACTACTTCTACTTCGTCGTCAGGGCCGAGATGTAATTTTTCAAAGAAAAAAAACATTCATTTGTTGCAGGGGGTTGGAACGTTGCCAGCAGGGGGCGATGAGATTACTTTCCCTCCCTATAGCTCGTCAACTGGTCGCTAAGGCTCGAGATACGCGTGCTGTGTTACTGTTACGTCACCCAGAGCAACGCAATGTCGCATTTACACATTTTAAACAGCAGTTTTGAGTATTTGCAGCGTGTATTCATTGTAGTTTAACTTGAGACTGGACTATCCTTAAGCCCATCATCCAATTTTAGGACAACCATTAGCAGTCACGTTGACAGTGGATCTTAAACGCTAAGGAAATGCCCATTTGGCTATGTTATTTTGACAATGTTGCATAGCAGAATATGCAACAATCTACTGGAATGCAGTAAACAATCGTCCGTTTACTTGAATGAAGACCTCCAAAAATGATAATTCATTGACTTACCACTGGCAAAATGTCCGCAGATGAATTTGGAAAATTAACTTGGCTTGAGAAACTGCACTAACTTAAGAAGCAGGAAAACAGTCAAACGAATTAAATTATCATGTAGTCAACAACTGCCCTGTGATGCAATGTGGTTCATTCATTGTTAAACTTTACTTGGCCGATCTGCAGGAAGAACTGCAAATCAATATTACTGAACCAAGAAAACCAGTGGGCTTAGTTTACTTACGACTAGAAATGAGACACTACCACCTAGTGGTCTGTCCACTGACGTGTATACACGGTCAAAACAATGACTGAAAAGATGTCTTACAAACCAGTAGGCCTATAGCCTATTGATTTGGAAACAGTCATTGGCCTTTTTCTACTTAATACAATAGATCTGAAATACACAAGCATTTATTCACCTTTTGCAGTTTTGAGCAGTAACCTAATGCATTACAAAAGCAATTAATTAGGCTACTGTAATGCAATCCTTTTTGCTGTAATGCAGTAATGTAAGGCACTACAGGGCAAAAAAAACATTGACTTAGTTACAATGCTACTCAAGTTACAAATGCATTGCAATGACCTGGATTTTAGTGATATTCAGTGTGGTGCAGAAAGAAGCTATTCCTGAACCTAGTAGTTTTTAGTCTGCATGCTGCCAAAAACACCCCCTGTGTTGGAGGTGAAAAAGTCATGACTCAAAAGCTTGATTTTCACTGTAATAAATTGCCAGATCCATATTTAGGCAAAAGTAACTAAAGTAATGCAAAAGTAGTGGAATGCCTTACATTTTAAATATAGTAATATTGTAGTGTAAGGGATTATTTTGAAAAGACAGTAACATGTAATCAGTAATGCATTACAGTTTTGAGTAACTTAACCAACACTGACCTTTTGTTTAGAATTAATGCAGAAACCATGCACTATGCAATGTAAATCAGTAACAACAGATAGACTTAAAACACCCAAAAAACGATCTGAAATCTATTATTCTTCATTAAATCATCAAAGTTGCTTGTCCATTTACTGGCATTACTTTGTAGTAGTAAAACACATCTTCAAGGTAATTTAATATACAAGTATTTTATTTGTCACGTGTACAAAGCCTTGTGTGTGTGTGTGTGTGTGTGTGTGTGTGGTAGTTCTCGGAGGTCTTCTTCAGTCTCGGTTGAGCTGTAGGGCAGCATCATAGTGGCGAACACAGTCCCCATCCATCAGTCAAGTGTGAGGGCTGGGTTGGTTGGCAGGCTGGCTGCAGTTGACTGAGGAGGAAGGAAAGCAAAGTTATATGCAACCTTATTAAAGCTGTGGTCAATCGAGCGTAAACATACACCTTCCACCTGAAGATTTTATGCGCGTCCAAGTTAGACCAAGCGCATTGACGTCGGTAATGAGAATATGTTACAGTTGGGGTAGGGAGTCTGCAAGAAGAGCACACAATCACTTCCTCAACCGCAACGGATCAAATTAATTGTTATTGAAACGTTTTTAAAGAAATTTGGTCAGCAATTAAGTGTAACAGTGTTAGATAAGCAATAAGCCACTTGAGTCCGTGTGTTATGCTCAATTGATAATAGGCAAGAGGACGTTTACGCCACTCCGCTTCGCGTCGTGCCCCACTCCCCCCCTTTGCCTGTTATCAATTGAGCATAACCCACGGACTCAAGTGACTTATTGCTTAATTCTTTGTTATTTGAAATTTTAAAAAGAATGTTTTAACACTTAGCTTTTTTTTGGCTGGTTAATTCCTTGCCTTTTTCCGGTGCTGGATTGGGGTGACAGGAGGGCTCAGGTACTGTTGTTGTTGACTGCTCCTGAAACAAAATACTCAGCAAAAAATATTAGTAATACAACAAATTAAAGACTACAGGCAGGCCCAATTTAGTGAAAAGCCCCCCCACCAACGTCAAGGTACAGGCCTAACGAGAGGGTTTTTTTTTTTGTTTTTTTTTTAATACAAAAATAGAACTGATTTGAATAAAAAATAGAACTGATTTGAAGTCTGAACAGAACTGATTAGAACTGATTTAGAGTATGGGAAAACACCTGCAAAAACACTAGGAAAACATTAAAGCAACATTCAACTTACAAAGTAATATCACATTCATACAAATTGGCCCTGTAGAATCAGAAAAGGTTAACAAAATACAATGACAGTACACTTCTTACATACATACTGTGACGTGTCAACAGTACCTACACAAAACTGGTGGAATAGTTGTCCACATCTCCTACAAACAACGGCATCCTTACCATCGCGAATTGGTCTCCGGCAGTGGCAGTGGACCTCCACCTCCATGGTCTGCGGCATTGTAAATGGTGGACTCACAGCAGACTCTGGGAACTGCGCCAGGTGTCCCCTCTGAAAGCAAGAGAAGAGATGGGCTCGCATCAGTACCTGATTGTAGGTGGTCTGACAAGGATCCTCACCTCTGCAAAGTGTAAGACTGTTTGCAATAGCAAACAGACCACAGTCACTGCCACCATGCTGCTGCTGGATGCTTGGCCAAAGAATCCTCACCGTCCGTCCTGGAAAACAAACCAAAGCAGTGATTTGCATCAGGAATTCCGGTGTATGTGAAGCATTCATTGAGTCGAAAACGTTTACTTCACGTACCTTGCATCCAATGTTACTTACCGTAACCCAGTGGTTTGCGGACAAATTAAAAATCTGTACAAACCCCTGGGTTGGTCCCGGCACAGTTGAGAGTAGAGCCACAGAGGTGGTGGCATACAAACCCTCCGTTGACGGGAACTGTGCCTTCAAGAGAGCCTGAGCGTGGTCCATGGTCTCATCGTTCAGCCAGGTGTGGGGACTAGAGAGAAGGGCTCCAAAGTCGCTCATCCTTTCATCCCTCCTCAAAGCTGGCAATGGCCTCCCTGACTGAACACCTACGATGACAACTTCAGCATCCTGAAAGACATGAAATATCTGTTAAGGCAGTTTGTTGAGGGCGTGACTATATGTTGAAGTTGTAAATTTAAGTGTAAATCTTGTTATACCTCTTGTGTGTCTTGCTCGACCTTAGAGATGGGTGAATCACTGGATTCCCCAGTCTCTGCCTGAGCAGACAGAGAAGTGGTTGCGATGCCTGTCACCTGTTGCAAGCATAAACAGAACAAAACAAAACTGTCTTTAAAAAGTGACACGTAGACCAGCATTGCCAATGATGAATCACGGCACCAATTCACAAATTCATTGTTCTACACAAAGCTATTTAACATACCTGAAGTGTGTTGTCCACAACATCTGAGCTGTCAGCAGATGTCATTCCAACAGCTCTGTCTGTGGACATGTCAGTCTGCCCCCCTGAGATAAGATATTGTATTGAAGTCATTTGTAATATTACTTCATTGAAGAGAGTGAAACACACACACACACACACACACACACTACATAATTAACTCAAGTACATACGCAGAGGCTTCACTGAAGCGTAGGGTGTCTTCGTCGACAGTGGTTGACCGTCCATGGTCTCCAGCTGGACGAGGTTGTTGTCCACACTGATGACCCTTGTTCATGGAAACATAAAAAGGAAATAGAGGACAACGTCAGCAATGCAATTCCTGTAAGCACATGAAAATACATAAAAACATTGGAAAAGAAATGGTCTAGATTTGAAGGGGAGAGAGCTCATGATTTGTATGTAATATGGGAAATAATTCGGTAGTTGGTGAGCAGGACGACTGAAACATGTGAAAAAGGATCAAGGATCAATAGAAAAATTATGTACCTGTACTCAGTGGACGACCAATCAGGAAGCATGGTCATACCAGGTCTGCCACGTTTCCGCTCGTTCCTCTTCAGGACCACCATGCCAGGAGTGATCGTGAAACGCTTCACTCCCTTTTTGCTCTTCTTCCGGTAGGAAGATTTCTGCCTTTCCTGGGCCTTCTGGATGTTGTCACGCACCTGAGCACAGTCATGTGAAAAGATTCTCCATTAAGAACACTTATTGTTGTTGGTTGAACCGTTTGTAGGTTTTTGAGCTATCCTGCTGGCAAGCAGACAGACAGACAAATAAACCAACGCCAACAAAAGCATAACCTTCTTGGTGGACGTAATTACCTGGTCAAATACAGCTGCATCTTTCTCAGCTCGACTGGACATAAACGCTGAAACATCGTCCTCATCAACAGACGCGACAACCTCAGCCTCAGGAGTATCACTGGCAATCTGTGTTATCACAAAGACATGTTAATACATGTATGTAATTCAGAGCTTGGGAGGAAAAATGTGTCTGAAACTATCACAACATTATACATACCTCAGAAAACAGCCGTGGCTCGCGGCCATACATCAAACGAAACGGTGAAAACTTGGAGGAAGCCTGCTTAGAGGAATTATGGGCAAACAATACCTCTTTCAGGTTGTCCTCCCACCTTTCCTGACTACCTTCCAGAGTCTTCCCAATGGCTCGCTTCAAGGTCTGGTTAGTCCTTTCGTCCAATCCTGCAGAAATAAAAATGATGAAGTTATTAATAACAGTAACAATTGTGTTGTCAAAATACCAGTACTACATATAGAACTACTACTTTATGTATACCGTTTGTCTGTGGATGATAGGCACTAGTCATGCGGTGTTTCACCCCGCACCTGTCGAAGAGACTCATGTTGACCTTTTTAACAAAAGACAAAAAATAAAGAAAACATGCACACAAAAGTTGAGAAGAGTCAGTTACAGAAAATGATGTGAGAATGCATCTAGACTTGCAAAATATGCAGATTTTTGGTACTTACGTGGTTCCAGAACTCACGGCCTCGGTCAGTCAAGATAACCTCAGGAGAGCCATGAGTCAGGAAGATGTCCATCATTGCCTATAACATAACAAGACACACACACACACACACACATATTAGTGGTACAACCAAGTCATAGGTGAAGAGTAGCTTCTCAGTGCTGATGGGGTCGCCGGCATCATGACAACATTATCGAACGCC
Organism: Engraulis encrasicolus; assembly: GCF_034702125.1. Lineage (NCBI taxonomy): Eukaryota > Metazoa > Chordata > Actinopteri > Clupeiformes > Engraulidae > Engraulis > Engraulis encrasicolus. The sequence goes on along the minus strand of NC_085879.1, from coordinate 30,548,120 downwards.
TTAGTAACAGAATAAGACATAGCCGCCACAAAAAAGGTTATAACATACGCTCTGCGCTAAGGGGTTAAACTCTATTACTTGCTGTCATTTAACACACACCTCAGAGGTAAGCAGTGCCTGCTTCTTCTTAATGGGTCTTGCCTCCACCCATTTTGTGAAGAAGTCGGTCGCTGTCAGGAGGTAACGGTTCCCACCTTTGCTTGACTTCTGCAGGGGTCCGATGAGGTCAACACCTTCAAAAAGATTACGCACAGAAAGCCATATTATTGTGATCTTGTCATTTTAATACTGTTACCAAAGAACTTGTGCTTGCCCATGCAAAGTACTGTCTTACCGATCATATGCCAGGGTGCAACCGGCTTTATCGGCTTCAGCTCGGGTGGCTCCGTCTTCACCTTCTCAAATCTTTCGCAGTGTTTGCAGCCATAAATCTTAATGATAAAATAGCAAATGAGTGTGATATTGTAAGTAGTTGTATATTACATTACATTGCACTATAAAGCATAAATCACAAGCACACTATTAATCTAGTAGCCATTACAGGGGGTCCACGTGCACCCCACGTAATTGTTGTTGACATCCATTTTTTAGACTCCTTAATATGTCTAGTTAACAATAAAAGATGTTAACATTGCTGCAAATTGTATAATCACATAACTTTTGAACCCAACATGGTACAAAGACAAATGACACCACATTTAGGGCTGGTGATGAAAAAAGTTAATTCAGGGCCCTGGACACATGGCTTTATTGTTTTAAATCACCTACCGTCTTCCCCACATCAGCAGTGATACTGCGCCAGTAGAACCGCTTTGTAATCTTGTCCACCATGCGGTCCCTGCCGAAGTGGCCTCCATGAACCTCGTTGAGGATGGCATCCCTCTCCTCCTGGGAAAATACGACCCTCCTCAATGACAAACCATCAGCTCCGACGTAGAACATGGTGTCACCTAAAAAGAGGGAATAAGTGGATGTTAACCATAAAATCTGGCGTGGGTGTTTGCCAACTGTTTTGATCCAAAACACATAGCACAAGACTGAACGCTTCACAGTTCTCTTCATTATTCAACAAGTCAAACAAAGGAATATTTCACTACATACAGTCTTACTACGATACTACTTCAATTCAACATTGATAACTAGCAGCTCACCTTGTATACTCTTTAAGTTCATACAGTGATTGATTGTTTTCATTGATTGACTAGTTTATCATGGTATTGGCACAAAAAAGTCATCTGATTTCAATAATAAAGTATTTAGCCAAAGCCAATTAAACAACACTTGTTCCCAACACTTAGAAGAAGGGGGGCATTATACTAATACGACTGAGTAATAGTTTCAACCTCACACGTCAGTCAGTCACCTCATTGATAGGGCTCTCAGGTGAATTCTGAGGTGAAAATACTTCTAAAATATACTTATCACTATATACACCTTCATAAACATGGCCACACTCCTTGCACAACATTTCGATATTTCACACATGTGAATAAAAACGTCAATATCACCGAAAAGCAACGTTGTATCCATGTCTGTCTTGGCAAAGTCGAAGGTGAATTCTGAGGTGAAAATACTTCTAAAATATAATTATCACTATATACACCTTCATAAACATGGCCACACTCCTTGCACAGCATTTCGATATTTCACACATGTGAATAAAAACGTCAATATCACCGAAAAGCAACGTTGTATCCATGTCTGCCTTGGCAAAGTCGAAGCATTTCATTCACTCCTGCTAGCTAGCTGTCTTGCTTCTTATTAGCTCTATCCGATATACAAATATAGTCTGCTGGGTTGATTAAGTCAAAATCACGACATTATACGTCTTAATAAAGTAAATATATTTACCTTGAAGGGAGTAGCTTTTGGACGCCTTCCTTATGGCTCTTTTGGAAGACTCGCTTGTCCCTGGCTTGTATTTCTCCTGGCTAGAAAGGTAAAAGAAAATGTCTTCAGGTGAAATGGGCATCTTGATGATAAGTCAGCTTACACTAAACACCGATGTAATAGAACAAATACAGTATCACGACTACTATAATCTAAAGTCTAAAATATTACAGTCAAATGTCACGTCAGCTAACTAACAAGTAGCTTAAACTAACTAGCCTGACAGGCAATACACGTCCTACGACAAGAATGACAACAACAACAAATGAATCCCTGACAGTTGAGCTGTAAGTGAAAGACTTTAGGTTAAGTAATTAAAAGTTTAGCTGCTCGAAATTGAGATTGTAGATCACAGAGACTGCCAAGAAAACAATGCGCGCTCTCTGCTTAGCTGATCTGAGGCGAACGACGAGTGTTCTGTCATTAAATTGCACTTCTAAGCGCGAGCGCTCCTGCCATAGCGACCAGCATAGCGACGTTGTTGAACAGCTGATTCGAACGCGATTGTTGCGTCGCCCGGAACTTTTTCCCTGCCCGGAACAAATTCCCTGTGACAGGGCCACCGCATGGTGATCTGCGCGAAAAAGAACGGCAAGCCTCGGCGCACAGTCGACTTCCAAGCCCTGAACAAACACGCTGTTCGTGAGACCCACCACACACAGTCCCCCTTCCACCAGGCGAGACAAGTGCCCAGCGGGATGTACAAGACTGTGTTTGACGCCTGGAATGGCTACCACAGCGTCCCGCTGCACAAGGACGACCGACACAAGACGACGTTCATCACCCCATGGGGGAGGTACCGGTACCTCTCTGCACCGCAAGGGTACATAGCGTCGGGGGACGGCTACTCACGGCGCTATGACGAGGTGGTCGTGGACATTGGCAACAAGACCAAGTGCGTGGACGACACGCTGCTATGGGCTGACTCTATCGAAAAAGCCTACTTCCAGGCCGTACAATGGCTCGACGTCTGCGGCAGGAACGGCATCGTCCTCAACCCTGAGAAATTCACCTTCGCCTCACCCACAGTGGACTTCGCAGACTTCACCATTACCATGACTGATGTACGGCCATGCAGTCGTTACCTGGTGGCAATTATAGACTTTCCCCGGCCACGAAACGTCACCCATGTCAGGTCCTGGTTCGGGCTGGTCAACCAGGTGGCCTATGCCTTCAGTATGGCCGAGCGCATGCAGCCGTTCCAGAAACCTCTACAGAACGGCGTGCGCTTCGAGTGGTCCCCGGAGCTGGAGGAGGTCTTCCGTGAATCCAAGATGACCATCGTCCGGGAGATCGAGCGAGACGTCCGCATTTTTGACAAATCCAAGCCTACATGCCTCGCCACGGACTGGTCGAAGGACGGGGTCGGCTTCTGGCTGTTTCAAAAACACTGTCCGTGCCTGCCAGTCAAACCCTTCTGCTGCACTGATGGCTGGAAGGTGACCCTAGTCGGCAGCAGGTTCACCCACGTGGCTGAGTCCAGATATGCACCCGTAGAGGGCGAGGCACTTGCGGTCGCCGACGCCCTGGACAAGGCGCGCTACTTCGTGCTGGGCTGCAGGGACCTCATCGTAGCCGTGGACCACAAGCCCCTGCTTAAACTCCTTGGCGACAGGGCGCTGGACGACATACCCAACCCCCGCCTCAGGAACCTCAAGGAGAAGACCCTGCGCTACAGCTTTCGTATGATTCACGTACCTGGCATGAAGAACAGGGCCTCCGACGCCATGTCGCGCAGACCGGTTGGAACTCGACACCCATCGCCCATGGTCCTCCCAGACGACAGCGTCGCCATGGTAATCCACCTCTCACCCAACACACACACTGACATCCTGTCTCTCATACGGCGATCGGAGCCTGTGGACGAGGACGAGGGTGACGTCAACGGCGACGAGGGTGGCGACCTGACCTGGTGCGCAGCGGGGCTCGAGTCACTACAGTCTGTGACATGGGACCGCGTCAGAGAGGCCACCAGCAGTGATGACGACATGCGTGCGCTGGAGGAGATGGAGGACGGTGATGCCAGCAACGATCCGTGACTTCTACCAGTACCGCGAGGACATCACGTCGACTGACGGGGTGGTTCTGTACGGAGACAGAGTGATCATACCACCCTCCCTCCGCGGCGAAGTGCTACGTGCCCTTCACACCGCTCACCAGGGCGTCTCCATGATGACAGCCCGCACAGAGTTGTCTGTGTTTTGGCCGGGCATGTCAGCCAACATCCTGGCCACTCGGCGCGACTGTGAACATTGTGACCGCATGGCACCCTCTCAGCCTGCAGCGCCCCCGATCCCCCCTGTCATGCCTGTTTACCCATTCCAGGCTGTATGCGCTGACTTTTTCATGCACAGAGGGGTTCACTACCTCTGCCGATCATCACCAAGTCTACGGGTGGCGCCACGGACCTCATATGCCACTTGCGGCGGGCCTTCGCCACCTACGGGACACCTGAGGAACTGGCATCTGATGGGGGGCCTGAGTTCACGATCTGCGGGCACCAGGTCTTTCCTGCACAGATGGGGCGTGCACCACCGCCTCTCTTCCGTGGCCTTCCCCCACAGCAACTGCCGTGCTGAGATCGGCGTTAAGACTATGAAGCGTCTCATTACGGACAACACGGGCCCGAAGGGGGAACTAGACACTGACTCCGTGCAAAGGGCGATACTACACTATCGCAACATGCCCGACCCTGACACGAAGATCTCTCCTGCGATGTGTCTCTTTGGACGGCCAATACGGGACTTCATCCCTATCCCCCCTGGCAAGTACAGGCCCCATGGGACATGGCGTGAGACTCTGACGGCGAGAGAGGAGGCCCTCCGCAAACGCCACATCCGCACGGCTGAAAATTGGGCCGAGCACACCAAACGCCTTCCACCCCTGAAAGGGGGGGACTTCGTCCGTATGCAGAACCATATGGGTCTTCACCCCAACAAGTGGGACAGAACGGGCCGCGTTGTTGAGGTGCGCCAACATGATCAGTACGTTGTCAAGACTGATGGGTCGGGCAGAGTCTCTCTTCGTAACCGGAGATTCCTGCGGCGGTTCCTCCCCGTCCGCAATGACCAGATCCTCCCCCGGTCTATCCATGACGACCTGGCACCCCGTGCTGCCACTCCAGCTCCCGTTGCCTTGGCGTTGCTGCCCGCCCTCCTGGGTAGCCCTGCGACGACGCCTGGTCCCTCCTTGCCATCGGGGGTCGCCTTGTCTCCTCCACCGCCTGCTGGGAACTCTTCCTGGCAGGGTGGACTAACTTCACCCCATGCGCTTGCGCCTTCCGCCTGTGATGGCCCCTGTGCGTCGCCACTGACCCCAGCGACCCCAGCGACCCCTGCAGTCCCTCGGCCCCCGCAGTCACAGCCCAGCGCGTCACCGGCATCGGGCTTACGCCGGTCTGCCATGACGCCTGGCGTACCTGCCTGGCACAAGGACTTCATTATGGACTGACATTTTAATGTGTTAATCTAATGTATTGCTGTTCTCATACCTCGTTTTTATGTTTCCCTTGATGTTTGCAGCCGTTATTGCACTTTTATTTAATTCTTGTTACTAAGCCTTTTTATAGGTGTCAAAGGCTCGGGGGGAGATAGAGAATATTGCACTACTACGACCCTAAATACTGTGACACGCAAACAGGAAGTTATGGTCAACTCATTCACAATGACTGATGCGTCCAGGAATGTTCATGACTTGTTTAATTATTGTCATTTCACTGCTGCTCGACATTAAAGCAAGTGATCAAATGGAATGTTGTTCTTATTTAGACTTTGGTCCCAAAACACAAAATGAAAAGCCTAAAGTGAGTACTAACTGAATTATTACATGGAACTGAAGCCAAATCATCACAAATTTGACAAAGAATCGAACCTTAATTCACCGTATGGTAATTTGTATCTCTACCTCTAGACCATCCGACGTATCTTCAGGTGGCAAAGAGAGTCTTGGTTTTTACAAGCATGTGCCAACGTTGGTAAGCGCGTCATGGAATTAGCGCCGTGATGATTTCATTCCACGAGAGGGCGACCTGATACACCCGCTGTCAAAAAAGGTAGATTTTTTTTTTTTTTTTTCAAAAAAGGTAGATCCTGAGCCATCTAATAACAGAGTTACGTCACTCCCGTAGACCTCTATGGACCAATCTTTCACAGCAATGGCGGCTCTCATGGAGCCTCACGGAGCGTTAACATGGAAATCCCCATTGACTTTAGTTCTATTAGAAGTTACTTAGTTCTAGGAGGTGGCCGTAGAACACAGAAAATGTGGTAAAGGTAATGTAATTTGTTTGTACTTAATCTTTGTTTGGTATGTGATGGGCCTGTGTTAGTTTCCAACGAACAGAAGTTTACTGTTAAGAAACATGTTAATCTACGCGAATCACATCACCAACCGACTTCCTGGTCCCCGGTTTGCGCAACTCTTATTAGACGGCTCTGGCAGAGAGTGTTTATGGGTAGTACGAGAGAGCAATCTCGCTACTTTTTCCGGGTGGTACTGTCCACTAAGTGGCGCCATCCAGACAGCGCAGAGGAGCGCCAAGGAGCGCAGAGGCTGTTGAAATGAATGTGGTCCCATGGAGCTCAACCACGATGCTGCCATTGCTTTGGGAGAGAATTGGTATCATCGTTTCATTTTATTTTTTCCAAAAGGCAGGATAGATTATCCTTTCAGACAGCAGTTCGTTTGAATGTTTAAACTTGCTGGATCTTTGTAAAATACGTCTTTATTGTCAATATGACGTCACGAGTGGCTTCACACACTGCGTTTGGATTGGTCGGCCGGCTGCATTGCTGTGATCACGACGGCCGTAAAGCAATTTTGTTAGCAAGATGCTAGCGGAGCCTGACTCATAAATGCCAAAGCTGTAGGAAATCAGAAGGACATAACTCCCATGTTATTGTACATTTAATTGAAATCCACATTGGTTTCACAGAACTTACAGTAATATTGTCAAGTTTCAGCAGACAGCGAGCACAATTGTCAGTTATTAGCGCCAGCCTTATGACCTCTGCTGTCTCGACAGCGCTCCCTAGGTGAACTGCAGGCACGGGTTTGAGGGCGAGATTCAACACTGTATGTAAACCCACTGTGGCTCTGGGTAGATCCATCCACAGACCTTCTTTGCCGCTGTTGAAATATCGTCGTCCTGGGGTACATCCCAATGTGTCCTTGCCTCCTCCACTTGTTCTTGTCTCCTCGTCCCTCCTCCTGGCCCCTCCTCCGTGGAGAAAACGATAACGTTTCCCAGCTGTCAGCCTCGCCACAACAACTTTTGAGGGACTGTTTTTCATTCACCATCCCAATTGCAAATGAGAAAAAGACTTTACAATTGAGCTTTTGCAAGATGTTGAAATATAATGCTGTTGTCAGTGATGTCATCATGACGAGAAGCAAGTGGAGGAGGCAAGTGGAGGAGGCAAGGTCACATATTGGGATGCACTCCTGGTGTGTCCAGCTTGGCTGCGACGCAGTTATCTCCGCCTTTTTAAGACCAAGCAAATCACGTTTTGATCAAATCTTTTCCAACGTGGTTGCAAACGGGCCTAATAGTAGGACTACAGTGAGAAAGATGGAAGGGAATGCATATCGTTTTTCATCTTCCAGTAAATAAAATGCAACATCAGGTCACACAAATCATGGAAAATGTATATCCCCCACAACTGACTGCATTTCACCACAGTGGGTTTACATACAGTGTTGAATCTCGCCCTCAATCCCGTGCCTGCAGTTCACCTAGGGAGCGCTGTCGAGACAGCAGAGGTCATAAGGCTGGCGCTAATATCTAGGCGAGTACATTTAGGGTTTAACCCCAAAAAAATGTATACAAAAGGTTTTTTTATGGATTCTATTACTATTGGACCTGCTAAATGACATACTAAAAATCTAGTAAAATCTGACTTTGGGAAATGAGTTTTTTTCAACATGGCTGCCATAGGCTTATTATAAGGGTCAAGAGACACTCCAGGTGAATAGGCCAAAAAATTTAGCTTGCCGATATCACCATGAAACTTAATCCGGTGATTACTCACATATTTGTGAGAAAAAAATGTATTGCAAGTTTTCTGAAATGTTATGTTTTAATATGGTAATTGGACTATATCTAATTAAATATGCATTAAATTTCAAAATGCAAAACCTCAAAATCTGAAAAAGCCAAGCTCAAAATTACTCTTTTATTTTGTTTCTAGTAAGCCAGAAGATATCTTCAGAAGAGATTATGGACATCTCTTTTTGTTTTGTAGTAAATCTAAAAATCTTTGTGCAGACACACCAGCTAGCATTTGTTTTTTCAAAACATGATTATTTAACATCTCTCTTAGATAAATCATTGAGTTTTATGTGTCTCAAGTTCTTCCAGACATTCTTTGAGTCTGGTGGTATCATTGTTAGCATGTATCAAGGGCAAGGTCAGCTGTCCTCAAATCATAGCCTCTCCACAGAGGTGTCCTAAGGGCTGGTGCTGGGACTCCTATTTGCCATGTACACCACATCACTGGGCCATGTTATCTGTTCTCACAGCTTCTCATACTACTGTTACACCGATGAAGCACAGTTACTTTGTGCCAGATGACTCCACGGTCACACACATTTCCGCTTGCCTCTCTGAACTATCCACAAGTATGAAGGAATGCAACCTTCAGTTGAGCCTCGCCCAAATGCACTAGGTGATCCCAGCCAAAGATTTAGGTTGCCATGCTATCGAGCTCAATATGGATTCTGCTACTGTTGCCTCAAATAAGGCCACAAGAAATCTAGGTGTCATTGTTGATGACCATCTATCATTCTCTGACCACATAGCCTCAGTTTCCCAGTCATGTCCTCTTTCTCATGCCCTAATTGAATACAAGGCCCTGACCCTTGCCTATGACGCTACAACAGACCCTACTCTGGCTTACCTGAAAGCTATGCTAAAGCCCTATGTCCTTTCAGGACATTGTCTGTCTCCAGTACCAACCGTTTCACCTTGCCCTCTACTTACACATGTAGTGGCTCCTGTCTATTCAGTTCAGCTGCTGAAAGACCCAAAATACCTAGTGACACCATGATTCAGGGACGGACTGGACAGTCTGGCATTTGGGCACATGCCAGAAGGGCCGCGGCCTTTTAGATAACCTTCGCGGCCCTTCCAATGCTCGTTGCGGCCCCATAATCATACGTCTGAAATCTATGAATCAAATATCACGCTGCCTGCGTTCAAAGTTCTAGCGTATTACTCAAACAGCGTTCTCTTGTCATCGTTTCGCTATTTATACCACTGACACTGCCATACATTACACACGGACGGTGGCATATTGATGGGTGGGTCTCATTATGTTTCATGTTGTATTTTTCCTGAATATATATTCCAATGATGTAAAAGTGTTCAAAATAATACAAAAAAAACCTATAGCCTACCTATTTATATTTTGCTTTTGTTTGAGACAACTGTAGTAAAGCATTGCTTTGTGGGATTTTTTTTTTTAATTTACGTTCGGTTCCCGCCATAAGAAAAAGAACGTAGGCCTAAAGATTCATCAACATTCTGAAGCTTGTTGTAGAGAAAAACTGACGGTAGATGTCGCGACGCGAATGGACAATTATAGCTATTAAGAAAAATTAATGAAGGCCCAGGAAGAGGAGGAATTAAACGAAAGAAGGGGGAGCGGCAATGGAAATTGATAGCACATTTGACCTGACTTGTGGAGGTGTTTGGTGGTCACTACGCGGTGAGATGCTGCCATCTTGTGGTCTTTTCAGGTATTTTCTTAATCAGTTCAGTCCTCCGTTTCCCTAGTGACTGACGATAAACTTCCTGTGAGCATTGCGCTGTGTGGCGGACAAGAAGTGTCCCATAAATTCAAGGTTGTTGTCACTGAAAACACGGTGTTCTGTTCGAATCTATTGAATCTATCTATAGTATCTATTATGCCAGCTTCTTGGCTTGCTTGGAAGAAGACCATGAAGAAGTGTGTTGTTTTGTCTCTGCAATCGCCAAGAAATCACAAGGCCATTCACACATGGAATAGCACGCAGAGCTCTCGCCCACACAAATATGGATATTAGAAGATGTGTTGCACCGCCCGACGCTACGAATAAGACCAGGTAGGGCTGAAGGATTTCCATTAATAAACATTGTTTGTGTCCGCCGTGACACTTTTTTTTATTTCACGTAAGGTCGCGTTTCTACTGTCATAAGCCAGTCCGTGGCTAGTCTCGCTACTAGCCAAGGTGATGTGATCTGTAAACCTTTTTAGCTTGTGGTAATCTGGGGGCTGTTATAGTTTTTCTTATTCGTACTGTAAGCTTATTCTTAACTTCATGACTTGGTAATGGGCTCTCGAATTGGTGGCTTGTCTTGCTGAAATACATTTTAGTAGCCATATCGATGTAGCCTACGGTATGTTGTTGTGCGTTCAGCTCTGGACTGGTTAGCATAGAAGTTGGACTGACTCCCACTCATAGTCTTGTCATCATATAGCTGGGCCACTGTCCAGCGTTAAGAAGGGGCTTTTGCGTAAAGAAGCGGTGCGAGAGCAAAGCGGACATCAAAAGTGGTTGGTTCATTGATTTTATAGTGTGTGTGTGTAGGCACTTTGATGCTTGCCTGGTGCCTGTTGTTTAAAGGTCGGTTTCTGAAACTTCAGTGTTTACTAGGCCTACTATTTTATTAATAGTCACAATTTCTCTCTGTGTGGGGCGGGCCAACAAGTGCAGAGTGCACTTGTTATAACGCACCGTTTTCGACGTGTAGGATGCAGCATGCACCTAGTTCTAATAGGATCAGGATGCACCTTGTGTTTACCAATGTGTTTTCATGTGGTGCGGTCACCAAGTTGTTGCAACTTGGGGGGGGGGGGCTACTGGGGGGTCTTGGGGCCGCGTTGTGGGTCAAAATGCCAGGGCCGTTTCTCTATCCCAGTCCGCCACTGCCATGATTCATCACTGATGATGTGCCCTGACATGGATATTATCATAGCAGTAGTGTCTTTATCCACCCAAACAGCACTCCAAACAAACAGATCCTGAAAACATGTTAGTTCATGCCAATGTAATTATCATGTAGTAACCTTTATTTTTAAAAACTTTGATCTTGAAAATGACACCTTTCCTGAAGTCAGATTTTCCTAGATTTTTAGTATGTTATTAAGGACACTTAGAGGTAACAAAATCAGTTGAAAAACCTTTTGTATCAATTTTGTTGGGGTTAGGTCTTTTTTTTGCATAGATGTACTCGCCTAAACTAATTGTGCTCGCTGTCTGCTGAAACTTGACAATATTACTGTAAGTTCTGTGAAACCAATGTGGATTTCAATGAAATGTACAATAACATGGGAGTTATGTCCTTCTGATTTCCTACAGCTTTGGCATTTATGAGTCAGGCTCCGCTAGCATCTTGCTAACAAAATTGCTTTACGGCCGTCGTGATCACAGCAATGCAGCCGGCCGACCAATCCAAACGCAGTGTGTGAAGCCACTCGTGACGTCATATTGACAATAAAGACGTATTTTACAAAGATCCAGCAAGTTTAAACATTCAAACGAACTGCTGTCTGAAAGGATAATCTATCCTGCCTTTTGGAAAAAAATAAAATGAAACGATGATACCAATTCTCTCCCAAAGCAATGGCAGCATCGTGGTTGAGCTCCATGGGACCACATTCATTTCAACAGCCTCTGCGCTCCTTGGCGCTCCTCTGCGCTGTCTGGATGGCGCCACTTAGTGGACAGTACCACCCGGAAAAAGTAGCGAGATTGCTCTCTCGTACTACCCATAAACACTCTCTGATTTCACAAACTGTTGTGCACTGGAGTCGGCCGAGCGCCCGAGATAGGGCTCTGTGTGCCCGCCTGCCATGATGTGAAGGCGTGAAGTGAAGTCAAGAATAACAGGTAACAACTACCGGTAATATGACTACGCATGGGACAAATACAGTAGTATTATAGAACCATCTTAGGGGTGTATTCAAACAACTATTTTAAAGCCTTCTCGTAAATGGAGATAATACAGTAGAGTGAGCTATTATTTTGACACGAGTTTGTTAAGCATTCATCACCGCCGCCACGGAAATAGGAATTTGGAAACATGTGGCTTGTCTTGACTTCACGCCGTCATATCATAGCCGCAGCAGTTTAATGCCGTCAGTTGTGATTAGTGGGAATATACATTTTCCATGATTTGTTTGACCCAATGCTGCATTTTATTTACTGGACGATGAAAAGCGAAATGTATTCCCTCCCATCTTTCTCGCTGTTAGCTCTACTATTGTGTAAGTAGACAGCATTTTTGTGTCTGGTCTGGCCGCCGCCCCTCTGTCGAATGGCGGAGTGACTGTTTACTAACAAGAAAATTCTAGCCATTATTAGTTGTAGGCCTAACACCATTGTATAATAATAATAATGAGTAATTAATATTATTATTGGTGCATCTGCTGTCTTCAATATTGTGAGAAGTTGACTTGTCTGTTTTTGCAGGTTCTGCGGTCGCTGCAGATGATTGTAAGTTCATTTGACTTAAGTTTATTTGTTAGTGTCTGGGGAAAAACAAAAATAATCAACTAGGTTTTCAAAGTTCTTTGAAGTATTAAACGCTCTCTCTCTCTCTCTCTCTCCCTCTCTCTCTCTCTCTCTCTCTCTCTCTCTCTCTCTCTCTCTCTCTCTCTCTCTCAAGGGGACGACTGGTTTACTACCTCTACAAAGACGATATGCCCTGGCCAATCTGTCACCATTACAGATGCAAGGGCTTACCACGATCGTCTGTATTTTAAGTCTGGCATACACGGAAGTTCTCAAGTGGAAATTGCAAACGACACTCATGTAAGTATTCCCACCTCAGGGACCTTCACAAATAATTTGACCTAATCCACAGTGTTCTGTGATATAAGTGTGTCACTTAGCTTTGAGCTCAAAGACCAAGTCGGTCTCTTACTATCCTTGTGTATCCTTGTGACTATTACTTGTTATTACTTGTGTAATCATACTGACCTTTTGCACATTTCAATTTTTCAATTGTAATTCAATTGTGTTATCATGTGAAGCATTGTATACTGTACCTAAAGAGTTAATCAGGGAGTTACTCCAGAAAGGAGACAAAACACTAAAAACAGATACTCAGAGCTAGGTGAGCTCTTTTACTGATTTTGATTTCCCCTCTTTTTTGTCTTTGATAATAACATGCTAGCTATCTAGTTAGGTATGTAGGTGTAGGTATAGGTATGTAGAGGAGTGTATATTGGAGTGTATATGATGTGAGTATATGTGTTATATGTGAATGTCTGAAGATGAAATGCGTCCGTGTGGAGATGGTGTCTATATGTTTATTAAATGAGATGTGTACTATAAGATCTAACCTGATGGAACTGAACAGTCTGATGTGAAACCAAATATCCCTATGGGAAAATAAAGAATCAAAAGAATCGAATCTAGTTCCTAGTGACCCATCCTAGTAATAGTCAATGGTTGCGGTGGGCAACTGTGTGTTCTGCGGTAAAGAATAACCTACATCTTGTGCTGGGCAGTAACAATAGCTGACATATTCTCTATAGCTCTCATATTTCCTGTAGGCCTAATGTGTATTTTACAAATAAACCAAAGTACTTGCTACGAACGAAAACATTTGCCAACACTCTTGAACATGACAGGCCCGTAGCCTTTTCCACCCGAAAGTGGACTTCATTTGGCGCTGTACTCCAATGCCCCCTATACGCGAGCACGCTTCTTTTAACATAGGCCTATACCTTATCCATATTTACCTGGAATTTGTCTCTCTCTCTCAGCCACTTCATCTCGCTGCCCAGCACTGTTACCTTGCCTCCCACTGCTACTAGCTGTTGGCTCAGCCTCTACATCCTGACTCCCTGAATAAATACAGCATAATAAAGACATTTAAGTCAATTGTAGAGTGTTCAAATCAGACTTAATATTTTATTCTAGCAATTATTTTCTATTGTGCACATAGAAATTTGAGAGTTTTGTTAATTTTAACAAGCAGATATTGCATTTTTCATAAAACGGTTTTAACAAAAAGCAAACACAGCTAACATCTGCACCTGAAACAATCATCAGGTGCAGGGAAAACTACACTGTTCCACTCACATTTACTCTATCCATACATTTTTACATTTACTATGGCCTTGGGAGCAACAGGCAATTAAGGACAGTTGAGAAATGTGTGTTACCACTAAGCGCCTGTAGGTGGCATTTGCGATTCTGATTTGGTTAATTACTGCGTGTTTGAAAATTCACACATTAGGCACGCGCAGAACAGAGGTTGTAGCCTACTGTTTTTAGGTGATGGAGACACCTTTTCTGACCGCATTGCCAGGAATTAGAAATTTAGGAATTAGGAACTTAAGTAGTCCTAACTCGTTTTCAGTTTATAGGCATTTGATACGTTTTTGATCAGTTTACTTGTGCCTTTTTAAAGAAATATCTTTACATTTGGAAACCGAAAACTTAAGTTGGAATGTGACTCAAGCCCTACCGTGTAGATCTACAAAATAATCTATCTTGATCATCAGCACTGCAAGATCCCCCCGATCCCCCCCTCCCTACGGGCCTGACATGGGCACCCCAGTACATTTGGATTCATTGTTCATGTTCTTTGCATTCCCTCAGGTCTTTGACCCCTCTTATGAGAAGAAAAATAATCGGGTGGTAATTCCTGAGGTCAAGAGACAACATGAAGGCACATACACCTGGGATAGCTCACGTTTGCCTGGAATTGGGCAAAGAAATGTACAACTTGTTCTCAAAGGTAATAAAAATGCCCTGTATTATGATGATGCTGCATAGAGAATGTATATATACGTATACAAACCCCAAATCCGGTGAAGTTGGGACGTTTGGTAAACTGAGAATAAAATCAAAATGCTATCATTTTCAAAACATTCAATACATTCATGCCCTGATGAAGGCCAATATGGCCGCAACGCGTAGGCCCATGTGCTTTTAAACTAATTTTGCCATGTTAAATTAAAGGCTTTTTTATATTTTTCTCAAATCTCAGAGTGCCTCTGCTTTTTCCTTCCTTTTTGATTCAATACATTCCTTAGATGGAGAATAGTGAAAAGACAACATATCAAGTGTTAAAACCGAGAAAAAATATTGTTTTAGGGGACATATGTACTCATTTCTAATTTGATAACTGCAACACGTCTCAAATAAGTTGGGACGGGGATCAGTGAAATGTTATAAACATACAAATGAGATAAAACGCAAAGGAAGAACATTTCAAAATTAATTGTACTGATGTACAATTTGAGTGTCCAGGTATAAGACAATCACAGAGAGGCTGAGTCACTCAGAATTAAAGATGCAGAGGGAACATTTACCATAGTTATTACATAAAGTTTTGAATTCCCTTGATTTACCGTGGTTGAGTGTATATAAGACATATTTGTGTCATTAAAATCATTGTATAGGTTCATAACATCATGAAATATATATTGGCTGTAGTCTCACTCTAGCACTCCGAGAATTACAGCTAGTTAAAACTTGACCATATTAAGGACGCTTCGTATGTGAGGGGTTTAACATTTCCCTATCCACCCGAGCTCACTTGAAATAGACCCAGAAGACATGGGAAACTGTAATTTGCTTGCAGAAGTCAGCAGAAGTTGCAGAAGTCAATTCTTTTTGAAAATAATAGTCTTGCACATCCTGTACTACAGTGAAAATTGACCATCCAACTTGTGTTAGTGCTAACTTCAAAAGTCAGCCTCCATGATGGCATTGGGGTGCAGTAGTACATTGGTTAAGCTGTTCTAACTCGCCTGTAGAATTGAATACAGTACTGAATGAAATAATGGGTTTTAAACAGCATGAAAAGCCACTCATGCTTTATAGTTTGAAGGGAGATCTTCGATTACTGCCACATAGTAAGGACAAATTGCATTCTCTACTATGTTTTAACAGTTTAACTCCAACATAAGGACCAGCAGGACATAAAATGGCAGGCTTTTGGTCAAGACCTGTCACACTGTAAGCACTACAGAAAGGAAAACATTGCAAAACATGACAAGGAATACACCTACCATTGAAGCTGTTGAAATCATGTCCAAGATAGGAATCAACACTGTTTTTATATAAAATCATCTAATCGGTTAATGCTATTAACTGCTAAGTGTTGTCCTTTGTTTTTTTTAAGTCTTCCTCAACATTTTCTGCCTTTTATTGTCCCCGTCCCAGCTCTTTTGAGACACGTTGGATTTACATATTCATGAATATCCCCCAAAACAATAATTTTGGTCAGTTTTGATGGCTGATATATTTTCTTTGTACCGTTCTCCAACTAATGTCAGACCCAGACTTTTTGAAAATGGCAGTATTTTGTTATTATTCACAATTAACCTTGCGTCCCAACTTCTATGGAGTTGGGGTTTGTATATGAATTTAGTAATGTGATTTGCATGTATGAATGTATCTTACACAGCTAAAAATGTTTGGCATATCAGCTGTAGATTAGGCTTTAAGTTCTAAGGGTATTTCTTACCCTTTACTATGATATGTTGAAGCTCAGATGAATCGATGATGAGTTAGTAGTAAGAAAAATCACCACATTTGGCTTGGTGGCTTTCACTCTACACTACAGGAACTGTTCCGAGGTTAGACACATAAAAGGGTCGGAGACTCTTTTTTCACAACCACAGCATTTAATGTTAAGTTAAGTGCACAAAAAACCTCTAGGTCTGAATGTGATTTAACTCAAACATTTGTCAAAAAGGTCAGAGGTGCGCACACATCCCAAAAAAGCAATTGCAGTGGGTGCAGGATATAAAAGAACGCACATGATAAAAGAAGAAATATCCGCACACCATAAAAGCTCCCCTGTCTTGAAAAGTTGGCAAAACGTTTCAACCTGTAGACCTAAAGGGCCGTACACACACATCGCTGCTATTTACTAGCTTCTCGCTTGCTCGCCTACTCGCCACTCTATCATGGAACGTTCGCTGAAAGTTCCCGCGCCTTTAACTGCCAATGAACAGGCGAGAAGTACCGAACTCTGCATTCCAATTGGTTACTCGCTTATAGTGTGGTATGAATTGTCTGAATAACAGCTCCGTAGGATTTTTGTGCTAAAATTGTTTTAATTTTTTTGCATCATTTGCTTTGTTTGCCGTCCTACTACTGAAAAATTATGGGTGTCGAATTTTCTGACCCCGTCATACCCCTCCTCTAGGGGACGCTTTCTCGCCCTGGTCAGTATAGCTACCGAACCCATATCTCTACTAATAATGATCACATTTTCACAATCTTGGTGTCAATTTCAGGGTTATTGATGATGCTGAGTCCATTTATGACACTTTAATTTTGATCAGTAGTTGCTATTAGACATATTTTGGAGATTTAAAGGCTATTTTGTCCACCAACCAGCCTGCTGTGGGAGATATGACTACGATGGCTCATATGTCTCATTGGATCTGTGTACATCATATACATCATAAAGATTTCAACTTTATTAGGGTCAGTACTGTGAGAAAATTATGGGTTTCAAATGTATAACCCCTCCAGGGGGCGCCTTTTCACCTAGGCCAGGATACGTATTGCAACCATAAATGCAGCAATAAATATCCTATTTTCACAAACATAGTGTCAATTTAGGGGTTATTGAGGATCCTGGGTCCATTTATGGCAGTTCTAGTGTGATCAGAAGTTATTATGACTCATTTTTAGGTAGTGGCCAAGAGTTGTCAAAACACGATTGAAAATGAATATACCAGGACCTTCTTCAAATAAATACTAAATATTAACCAACCTGAGGGGGTTGTGTGCACTCAGGAAGTTGGTGCCGACCAGCTATGTAATTTGTGCGTGAACAACAACAGTAACTGTGTTTCATATAGTGACTTTTTGGGTTGGAGTTGAAGGCCCCATTGAGGTTTTTGTTTGTTTGTTTGTTTGTTTGTTTTTATTTACCATTTTAACCAACCATTTATAACATCCCAACCTTAATATTCCAACCAAACATTTTTGAGGTACAAAAACATCATGTACTTTAATAGTAATATCAACTAATTTATACAAAATATCATGGACATGAATAGTAAACAGCCTGCTTGAACTTACACTCCTTCCTTTACCAACCACTTCTTTCTATCTAAGGACGAACCGGGCAGACACAAAAAAACAACTGTTCACTGAGGAGTGCTGGTCATTAAGCATTGCTGCTTCGTTTTGCAGGTGCACTTTGGCTCAAGGAAATAAGTCACTTGAAGATATGATCAGATTTAACTCCAGTTTCAGCCATAGCATCAACAATTAGAACTATTCCTGGTTCAGTCATTTGATGGGACACCAGCATTTCACCTGTAGTCTTTCCACAGCATGCATGAGGCTAGCTTCATCAGTTGTGATATAGAGGGAGACATTAATGGATTGCCAGTCCAGTAAAGCTCAATTGAATTTTGCATCTTCACAGCTTTTTTCCTTGATGGCAACATCTCTCGTAAGCTGGTAGTGTTCACTTCGCACAGACTTGCTGGGTTGAGGGAAGCTGTCCAAATAGCGCATCACAATATGAGCAAGATGTGGTTTTGTGGTGACAAGATATGGGCAGTGACATCCTGACTCAGTCCTACTTTGCCGCCATGAAGTTCCTTCATTTTCCTTTATTCTCTGTTTCTGATCTGTGAACAAATGAGTGAAGGGAACCTTTGATTTTGCCGCAATAAGATCCCCTTACCTAAGAGCATCCCATGTAATAGGATCATCTTGTTCCAAAGCATTCATTTGAGTAAGATGGACTGCCAAGAGGCAGGCATAACTCAGGAGATCATATGCAAGGAGTACTTGATAAGGTTCCCCAAGGCAGCCAGATAACATTCCCAGTCCACTGGACGACAAGCGCTTGCTCTTATAGGTGTTGTACAAGAAACTGACCAAACTCTGCAGTGTCTTCTGCTTGAAGATGTTTCCAAATAGGACTGGGTGTTACTGTACAATTGCAATGCATCTGGACTGCAGATGCAGAGCCTCATTGAAATCCACACACTTAGGCTTGAATTCAAGGGGATGAGCAGAGGAAACGGCATCAAATCTTGTCATCATAATAGTCAGACTAGTTGTGATGTGATATTCAAGGGCCCACTTGTATGCTTCCCACAAAGACTCCATGGAGAGCTGCTGAAGAGAATGAATCACTTTCAATTGAGCATGTGCCAATGCCACTTGCATCAGTTGTTTTGCCAAGAGCATGCATTGCAGCAAACACTACATACACTGCATAACACCTGCTTGTAGGTGTTTTGGGAAAGGTCAAGATCAAAGATGATGAGAGTTCTCCTCTCAGGACCTACTAAAACAGCAGTGATTCCCTGTTTCAACATCAGAACAGAAAATGGGTTGCATAATTTAGGGTAGGTCTTGAAAGTGGAGCGATGATCTCTGAGTTTATCAGGTGATAAGTCTCAGATTGCAGAGATATCAGTAGAGATTTAGTGGCTGCCCAACTATGGATGACTTCATGTTTTACTAACTTCTTGGCATGTTTGGGTGTTTGTTAATCTATGGACAGAATGAGATAATCACGGTCAGTTTCCCATTCTGTACATGCTGCTGCTGTACTGTTGGTCGCATCTGTTGCTAAATAATTGGCAAGTGCCCATGTTGGAGTGAAAGCGTTGAAAACCATTTTGTCCACATTTATTTGTTTGAAAGTTGTACATTGAACTGGCCTAGTCCTTATGGTAAGTGTTTGAAATCAAACCTGAGATGTTGGGAGCTTCTCAGGGATGACAAGGAGTTGGTTGACAGCATCTAAATCTTCATCTCTTTGATTCATTACAAGCACTGTGTCATGGAAGGTGTTCTGTCCAGTGGGTTGTTTTCTAGGAGTTTACGGTTGTACAGTAAATGGCAAACCAAATATTTACTCCTTTTTTAACAAAATCAGATAAACAAAGCCCACCCGACTTGTTCATGCATTTCAGAACACATTGTCCTATTTGTTTTTCGAGTCCAATTATTCTCTGGTAGTCACTGCCAATACAAATTACTCACTTTGGTTACTTTATTCCCCCATCCTCCATAGAGAAATAATGACTTCAGTTGCTGTGGTAGCGTTGGAAACCTTTGGTCTACTCACACAATTAAACAGTTCTTGTCTTCTGTTAAATAGTTTTGCTTTTCTATCACGATTTCTTTCTCCTAATATTGCCAATCGGCCAAGCCTTATACAAAGTGAATTAGAAACTGAGCTACTACTTTCATTGTCATCTATCTTAATTAGGGATGCAATTTATCGATTAATTCATTAATCATTAGTTGATAGCCTTATCGATCGACTTACGATTAATTGATAAGCGGCGTTTTCCCTCTGAAATCTCAATGTTTCTTAAAAAAAAACCTACTAAATTCTAAAAATTGTTATTAAAAATTTAGATAAAATATCACATTTAAATTAATTCTATTTCAATTCTTTAATCCAAAGGTGATTTAAATATTGCCACCATTCACACCCCACTTCACACACACTCTTCACATGCCCTTTTCACCTGGGTCTCTTGTCAGTTGAATTGTCGATTAATTGCGATTAATGTTTTTTAATCGATTAATGCATTGATCGATTAAAGCCGATTAATCGATTAATGGTTTGCATCCCTAATTTTAATAAAATATTGAAAGCCCTGAAACTGTTCATAAAATTGGGTAACGGAATGGGACGGATGCCATAGTAGTCATAACTCAAAATAGCCTTTAATGTGTAATAGCAACTTCTGATCACACTAGAACTGTCATAAATGGCCTCAGGATCCTCAATAACCCCTTAATTGACGCCATGTTTGTGAAAATAGGATCTTTATTGCTGCATTTATGGTTGCAATACGTATGAGACGGATGCCATGGTAGTCATATCTCCCAGAGCAGGCTTGAAAGTGGACAAAATAGCCTTTAAATCTCCAAAATATGTCTAATATTAACTTCTGATCAAAATTAAAGTGTCATAAATGGACTCAGCATCATCAATAACCCTGAAATTGACACCAATATTGTGAAAATGTGATCATTATTAGCAGAGATTAGAGGGTTCGGTAGCTATACTGGCCAGGGCGAGAAAGCGCCCCCCAGAGGAGGGGTATAACGGGGTCAGAAAATTCGTCACCCATCATTTTTCAGTAGTAGGACCCCAATCAAAGCAAATGATGCAAAAAAAATCAATTTTAGCACAAAAATCCTACGGAATGATACTTCATACCACACTATTACTCGCCTCGCTTGAAGATAAAATATTTTCAACTTGGGATCTGCCCACATCGCATCGCTTGTACAGTACTCGCCTACTCGCCTGCTAGTCTCGCTGGAACACATTGACATTCTATTGAGTTCATTCGCTGAGCGAGTAACTAGCAGCGACGTGTGTGTACGGCCCTTTAGGTCTTCGACAGGTGTCTTTCTCTTTCTCTTTTCACTTATCAGATCACGACAAGGGAGCTTTTGTGGTGTGCGGATATTTCTTCCTTTTTCATGTAACTCAAACATTTGACAGTCTGCTAGGAGTGACTCTAACTCACTCATAGGGTGCATTCACTTCCAATATGCAACCTTGCGTCCTCCACTTGTGCTTGTGGCCTCGTACCAGGAAGTAATACGTCGTGATGACAACAGCATTATATTTCAATATCTCGCAAAAGCTCAATTGTAAAGTCATGTTCTCATTTGCAAACTGGTTGGTGAATGAAGAATAGTCCCCCAAAATTGTTGTGGCTAGGCTGACAGTGGGGAAACTTTGTTTTCTCTGCGGAGGTGGGGCATCAGCAAAACGTCAGCCAACAAGCACAAGTGGAGGACGCAAGGTTGCATATTGGAATGCACACAATATCATGGTTTGCTGTAGAGAGGATAGGGAATAGAGCTTTTAAGCGGACGTGACGTAGTTCCGGGTTCACGGTAGCCTCGCGAGCCATCCTACGTACTTCCGCCAAAGGATTGGCTCCACTACTGTAGTCTGGCCGTGCTTCTCTGTGGAGTGCTTGGAGCAGTAGAATTTTGATTGCAACGCCCCCCCCCAGAAAACAGCCAATAATCGAATACGCCCCCCACGTGGGGATGAAAGGGGGAGAACGCTCGTGACAATGACGTACACATCTGCGCCAGAGCCATTGGTCTGCGCTATGTTGTTGTTGAGTAACTGCCAGCGATTGGGTGAGAGGTGTCCAATAATTTCAAACTATAACTGAGTGCAAACTTCCTGCTTCCTACAATCGCTTCAGAGCAAACAAATGCCAGACCATGAATACGAAATGAAATGGTAGTATTATGGGATGGTCAGGACCAGGCTAGGTTCACGGGACCGTACCCGACTATCTAATAGCACGGCACGTATCTTCTGATTCCAGTCATTATATGCACTGGGCTACATATATACTGTTTTAACCCCTTAGCGCAGCAGTATGGCTCTCTGTAATGTCATAGCAATGTTGTTATGATGTAGTGAAGCATTTTCAGCAAGTGAATAGGGTCGCCGCCGGCGACCCCTGCTGCAGTAAGAGGTTAAGAACTAAACGTAGATGATTCAAGCAAAAATATCGATATTTTGTACTGAGGTCGTCTGCATAAAAAATTTGAAAAAACTAGTGGTGGGCCGTTAACGGTATTAACGTGCTGCGACAATGTGAGACTCTTATCGGGCGATAAAGAAATAAAATACCGCCATTAATCTATTGTCAAAGTTGGGTTGGAGAGTTGGGTATATGCACGTCACCACTGTGTTTGATTGACAGGCGCGTTCAGGCTTTCCTCCTGTCGCATCTCCTTTCCAAAACATCCTGCTAAAAGCATCTTGAAATCCTGTGAATTTGGAGGATATGACGTTACTTAATTAAGAGCTCTATAGATCATCTTCTTCTTTTTTTCCCCTTTTATTTTTATTTTTATTTTTATTTTTAGTGTCCTGCAGTCCTGTATAATGGTTTATTTTGTCCTTTCAAAGACTGCTCGGTCCATAAAGAGGTGGCTTACGGAGCGGAGCTCTTTATGGCACTGCCCAAGGAAGCCGCCATTTTGGACTTCACCCCATCTGGCTCCAAGGACCAAAAGATCTTGTGGAGTCGCATCAATGCGGAGGACACGAGGGGAGCGAGGGGAACCATATCGGGAAACCGCTGGACTGCTTCCACAATGCGTTTTGCTGACACAGGACGCTACACTCTCCTCAGAGAGAGTGGTTGTGAAATCTCGAGCATTACTGCAAAAGTTGGAGGTACACAAAATAAATACAGATGTTCCTTCTCATGAACACCTCACCAACATGATTGCATACAGTATGCAGTAGTTATTTCAGCTCCCAATTCTCAAACCACTACACCGACTACACTGAACAACTGCAACGCACCACAACTTAAGCTTTCATCAACTCAATCTCACAGTCAATTCTCAGTAGCTTTCCCATTTTTTCATTCCCCCCCAACTACAGGACGTGAAAGGTATCATGATGTGGATATGCATGGCTCATTGGAATACAGAATTGGGCTTCCTGTATCTGAGGCAGTGGTCACTTTTATCGATCCCTGGAACAAGCAGCATGTGATCTTCAAGAACGGCATGATGACCGAAGACTCGTTTAGGATCTTCGAGGATCGAGTCCGAATATCTATAAACACTAAGCTTGACGTGCTGCAGTTCGAAATGTCAGGTGCAAACTCTAAAATGATCGGACGGTATGAGTTCACAGAGAAGAAAGGCAGAGCTTTTGTCTACCATGTCCATGGAAAGTCAAATGGTGGGTAATTTCTCAAAATGTTGAACTCAAAATGTTTTCAAAGATTCAAGTTTTAAAGATTCAAGATTCAAAAAGCTTTGGCTAATACGTTGCCATATTAGACATTTTCCTTTTGATTGAAGGTGTGTATGTGAGCGTGAGTGTGCGTGCGTGTGCGTGCGCGCATGTGTGTGTGTGTGTGTCATTTGTGTGAGTCGTTTGAGGAATGAGTGTTCTGTGTGTAGCAGCTATGGGGATGAATTATTTTTTGTAGATAGCTTTCCTGGCCAAAGGCACTCTGAACATTCTGTCAGAAGGAAGTAGATCAAAACAAGGATGGAGTGGGTGGCAGGGATCTAGGAGGATGGAGTTGGTCTTCCTTTCCACTGCCTGGATATACAGGAGAAACAGATCCTTCAGCATCATCATTTGACTTGTTTGAATGGAATGGGAGGATATTTAAGGTACACTGTGCAGGAAATAGTCAAAAAAAGGTACTGCAACTATGCTGCTCATTGAAACTGGGCTGCCTATTGCCATTTTTTTTTCATGAAAGTTTACTAAGTTTACTAATATTTTCTAGTATGGCCCAAGTACAGTCATTTTTGCAGCTAAAAATGGCTATTTCTGGAAATTCAAAATGGCGGACCACGTATGAATAGGGCAATTTTTCCAGTCATAATGAATACTTAGAATTTGATGGTGGTGGTAAGAATTCATGAACAAGGTAACATTAGTGAATGGGTGGCATGAATTCTGGAAATAAACAACAAAAAATCTTACACAGTGTACCTTTAAGGAATTTTTAAGGGATCAATTCAGAGATTTTAGTATTTCAATGAGCTTTCCAAGCTCAGCAACTCCAAACACTGTTGTATGTTCAAATTTAAAATGTTTTCAAGACATCATGGTTTTACCTAATGGAATGTTCTATTGTATTCTGAAGAAACTGATACATAGAATTTTAATATGCCAGTGAGTTTCCCACTCCCACACCATCACTGACTCTGGTTCGTCTTTTTCTGCACACAGAACCGCCAACCATTCCAGACCGGATTTTGCCTATAGCCTTGGCTGCCGGTATACTCACACTGTTCACCTTCTGTTGTTGTGTGAGGAGATGCTGTTGTAAAAAGAAGGAATCCTCATCTCCTGCTCCTGCCTCTTCCAGCCTACCAGTCTATATCCATGTAAGTTGTTGTGGTGCTTAGGGCCGCATAGGAATAACAATCTGTTTGCATTGATGCCTTGAATATGCAGCCAATGATTTGGCCACAATAGTATCGATCAAGTAATGTGTTTTGTTTATCAGGAAGCAGAGTGTTCGCCTGTTAAAGTATTGTGGAATAGTGGGTATATACTGTAGGCATATAATCAATATCAATGAAACAAATGGCTTAACACATGAACAGACTGTTCTTTTGGTCACCCCACAGCATCTGTTTTCCCTCTCTGTTCATTACAGGAACCTGCCCCAGGACCTAGACCAGCCTATCAGCCAGCGGTGAGCACAGACCTCTTTCAAAGAGTTTATTTTTTGCTAATATCACTCAAAAGTTTACTTTTATGGCTTGATTTGGCTGTATTTCTGTATTCCTCTTCTTATGTATTCCTTCCCTCCATGTCATAGTTGACCCCTCCCTTTCATACTCTGCACATTCATCACTTTGCAGGCTCGAGGTCCAGTGGGAGGTACCATTGACACTCCAGCAGCACCGAGTTACAACAGCTCTCCACCTGTGAGTTAAGCCTTCATTAAATTACAGATTGTCGTCTTTAACGGATACTGTACCCAGGCCCACCGACAGGGGTGGACAAACGGGTCTCTTTTCCCGAGCCCAGGAATGAGGGCCCTCCAGAACTAGGCCCTCATGAAGTTGCGATTAATGGTCCTGTTTTATTTCAAAATACTGTTAGTTGGTTTGAGGGAGGAAGAATGTGCTATATTTGCATTGAATTATTTCTAGATTTTAGATTTTTCTTGTCCTTAAAAAGGGATCAAGAACCTCCCACCTAACCCCACCCCCAGTGCACAAGGCAGGTTAGGAGGAAGGGGGGCCCATTCAGAGATTTTTGTCCCGGGCCCAGCCAAAGCTGTCAGCGGCCCTGACTGTACCGGTTCTGAAATTAAGCTCATTTTACACCTCCCCTTGAGTTAAATAATTTAGTTTTACTGAAAAAATACAGAGGACATGACCTCTGTGTCCTCAATGGTAGTTACGGCCACGATGCTAGCTTGTAGGTAGAATTTGTGCAAGTGCAAGAGAGGTAAAACTGAAGTTACTGAGGTTCTGGTTATAGATAACCAGAAATATGCATTCTTAAATGTTTTGAAATGTGCATTCTTAAACTCTGATTGCAAGTAAACGAGAGGTCAAAACTGCAGTAACCTCAACAATGGCATGGTCATTATGTCTAATGCCATATGTTTCAATCTATATTCTGTGCAATTTCTATAGAAATGTTAAAGGATCTCCAGGTAGGATTAAAAGTGTAATTAATCACGGTCCCGAGTCGGACGATGCTTATGCGAGTCATTAGTAAGTGAACGATGGCTGTCGCGACCACTTCCACGGTCCACTGTCAGAAAACCGCACATACAACTTTTGACAGCGTCGGACTGAACAAGTGTCGTGGGAAACACTTTTCATTTGAAACATCGCTTTACATACCGTATTCAGATTTGTATCACCTGCTGGCATTCCGTGATGAAAAACAGTCTCACAGCAAGTATATTTGAACAGCATTTTTTCATTAGGCTGTAGATTTTTAGACAGGCATGCCACTGGCACCGCGCAAATAAATGACGTCATCCTATCTTGTGCCCCTTTAAGATACCAAAACTGAATGAACTTGCTGCTACTTACCTAACAATGAATAGCATGTGGAACACTAGTCATGGTAGGTATGACAAGAATCTGACCAAGTAGTAATCCAGGTTAAGTTAACCTTGAGGTAGCGGTCAATAATCTAATACAAGAGCCTGGTTTAATTCAGCCAGGTTTAGCACTTAACCATGTTCTTGAAATAGTCCCCTGTACAGCTATGTGATGCATCTAATCTATGTATTTATTAATTATTTATATTCCCGAAACGCGGAGCGTCGGGGATGTAATGGTTTTTGCGTGCGCCGCCGCCGCCGCGTCCGCGTGCGCCGCCGCGTAAGGTCTTTCGTGTTAACGCGATAACTTTTGAACGGATGTTTGGATTTGTCCCAGATTTTTTGGGTGAATGCTCTAGGGCAGGTTCATGAACTGATTTGAGTTTGGAGGTCAACACTTTCAAGATGGCTGAATTCAAGATGGCCGAATTTTTGTTTGGCCCATAACTTCTGACTGGGTGGATGGATTTCTCCCAGAGTTGGTGTGTTAATGCTCTAGGGTAGGTTCATGAACTTATTCGAGTTTGGAGGCCAACACTTTCAAGATGGCTGAATTCAAGATGGCCGAATTTTTGTTTGGCTCATAACTTCTGACCAGTCGGATGGATTTGTCCCAGATTTGGTGTGTTAATGCTCTAGGGTAGGTTCATGAACTTATTCGAGTTTGGAGGCCAACACTTTCAAGATGGCTGAATTCAAGATGGCCGAATTTTTGTTTGGCTCATAACTTCTGACCAGTCGGATGGATTTGTCCCAGATTTGGTGTGTTAATGCTCTAGGGTAGGTTCATGAACTTATTCGAGTTTGGAGGCCAACACTTTCAAGATGGCTGAATTCAAGATGGCCGAATTTTTGTTTGGCTCATAACTTCTGACCAGTCGGATGAATTTGTCCCAGATTAAGTGTGTTAATGCTCTAGGGTAGGTTCATGAACTGATTTGAGTTTGGAGGTCAACAGTTTCAAAATGACGGTATTTTTATTTGGCCCATAACTTCTGACTGGGTGGATTGATTTGCCCGGTACTACCTTATTTTAACAGTTCACAATTTCAGTGAATCTACCATATTAGGTACAGTGTAACAATATTTAATACCATGTAATACTAGTGTAATACCAGTGTAACAATATGCAATACCAAGTACAGTGTAATAACCAGTGTACAATATTTAATACCATGTAATACTAGTGTAATACCAGTGTAACAATATGCAATACCATGTAATACCACTTACACAAAAATACATGATGTAGTACAAAATTGTTACATGGTGTTACACTGGTATTACATGGTATTAAATATTGTTACAATGGTTATTACACTGTATCTAATGTGGTATATTCACTGTAATAGTGAACCATTAAAACAGTGTTACCATTTGCCCCATTTTTGCTTCATTTTCACAATAGTCATTTGGTTTTGAGCCTATGCACGTCATTGATCTATGTATAGATATTAAATATATTTCTTTAATATTTTGTATTTATCATATACGTTTATGAAAAGGTGGACGGGAGTGGTAGGAATGATGGGGGACTGGAAGCGTTGCGTTTCAGGGATATACCTTAAGCAGTCGAAGGCGACTGCACAGGCAGTCTAGTTTGTATTATTTTTATTGTTGAGTCCTTTGCCACAGCGACTCAATTCATCACTACATATTTTTTGTTATAATAGTATTTTACTATTGTTGTTTTTGTTATTATTATTATTGTTATTATTATTATTGTATATCTCTAACATGTATAAAATGCTGCCCTATTATGTTAATATGGATGTGTTATTTCTGTTCTATTTTCCTATTATTTCTGTCCCAGTCTTATGATGCGCTGAGTGCCAATGGTCCTGAGCCCTACGTTCCTTATGTTCCCTACGCTCCACCCGAGGTTTGTTTATTGTACAGTATTGAAGAATGCGGACGGTTGTCCGGTTGAGGTTGCTTCAGTGATTGGAGATGCAACATTATACCTTACCTATTACATTTGCTCACTGTATGGTTAATGAACTAAAACATGTTGTGCTTTTCTGGTACATTTAATATTCTCTTTCGGAAGCACCTAATTTGGATGTAGAATCTTCATTGAATACCGTTTGTTTGCGGTCGATTTATTAACACATGGAGTGCCAAATCAGCCAATCAGATGTACGAACACATGGAATGCCAAATCAGCCAATCAGATTTACTAACACGTGGAATGCCAAATCAGCCAATCAGATTTACTAACACATGGAATGCCAAATCAGCCAATCACAATCAAGAACCAGACACACAGTTTATATATTTTTTTCCTTCCCTCCTGAGGTATTCCTCTCTTCATTTTTTCCTCTTTCTCTTACTTTTCCTCTACTTCCTCTTCTTTTTGCCCTCCTCCACGTCTTTGTTCTTCATTATCTTCTCCTTCTTCCACTTCATCATAATCTTCTTCTCCTACATCTAGGCCCCAACCGGAGCATATGGTGCACCTTCAGCCCCGGACTACCAGTACCAGCCTAGTGGATGGAGCATGACTGACATTCTCAACACTTCACCACTCAGTATGGGCACGACAGACACCAGGGTATGCAACACAGACAAGCTCATGTTCTACAAAGTAGTGCAGGGATGTCAAACTCACACACACACCTACACACACATTAATGTATTTTAGTATGACTTGAACATGAAATTTTGGGCGTCACATGCTCATACAAGTGCATCAGTGATGTCTTCCGCTCATTTGCAACAGCCTGTGCAGGCACATTTGAACTACAATATCTGCTGGGATTGAGTGTTTAAGATGTAAGCATTTGAGTATTGTAAGCATGTGAGCACATACTCAATTTCAGTACTTTTTTGAATATTGAGTTCGGCCCGCGACTTCGTTCCAGATTTTGATTTTGGCCCACTGTGAATTTGAGTTTGACACCCCAAAGTGTTACCAAAAATGGCAAAGAACGGTCATCTCCTCCTCACCTTTCTTCTTCTTCTTCTTCTTCTTCTTCTTCTTCTTCTTCTTCTTCTTTTTCTTCTTCTCCTTCTACCTTTTCTTCTTCTTCTTCCAGGCCCCTGATGGAGCAGGTGCTGCTCCTGCTGCCACCCCCACCCCTACTGTACCCAGTGCCCCTTCAGCCCCGGACTACCAGTACCAACCAAGGGGATGGACTGGGACCACGGGTGACTTCCTCACTGTCTCTCCTCTCAACACTGATACAACAGACCACACTGAATACAGCTCAGCCAAGCTCAACTTCTGAAGAAAAAACTTGTTTTCTATGTACAGTATGTCAATGTTTTTTTTATCTTTTACCTAACAATAAGGGGTAGTCAGCCTGCCATCAGCAGCTAAAGTGCTTAAATAAACTTTTGATGGCATTTTTTGTTAAAAGTTGGCAACCATGCCAGAAGTTATCAGCACGGACTAAGGTTTCAGAATCACCTGGTTGCCAACATGGAACTTGACCTTTAAGGTCAAATCTGAAGGTCAAAAGGTCAAACACGGTCAAATAACAGTGTCATTTAGTTAAAAATTGTTACAAAGTTGTTAAAAGTGGCCAACCATGCCAGAAGTCATCAGCATGGATTAAGGATTCAGAATCAACTTGTTGCCAACACTGAACTTGACATTTAGGGTCAAATTTGAAAGCCAAAAACAGGGTATTTTCTTGCTAGTCTTTTTTGGGAACTGTATATTCATGGAATTCTTCTTCAAAAGTTGGCAACCATGCAAGAAGTTATTAGCATGGGCTAATGTTTCAGAATCACCTGGTTGCCAACTTGGAACTTGACCTTTAGGGTCAAATATGAAGGTCAGCAGGTCAACCACAGTCAAATAAGTGTTATTTAGTTAAAAATTGTTAAAAAGATGTTGAAAGTGGACAACCATGCCAGAAGTCATCAGCACGGACTAAGGATTCAGGATCAACACAGAACTTGACCTTTAGGGTCAAATTTGAAGGTCAAAAGGTCAAAAACTACGTATTTTAAGGTTAGACTTTTTGGGGGACTGTGTTCATGGAAATCTTTTTCAAAAGTTGGTAATCATGCTAGAAGTTATCAGCATGGACTAAGGTTTCAGAATCACCTGGTTGCCAACATGGAACTTGACCTTTTAAGTCAAATCTGAAGGTCAGAAACAATGTATTTTCTGGTTAGTCTTTTTTGGTGATCTTTATATTCATGGAATTCTTGTTTTCAAAAGTTGGCAACCATGCTAGAATTTATCAGCATGGACTAAGGTTTCAGAATCACCTGGTTACCATCTAGAACTTGACCTCTAAGGTCAAATTTGAAGGTCAAAAGGTCAACCGAGGTCAATAAAAAAATGTCTTTTGGTGATGGTGAAGTTGTTTGCATGGTACTGTATATTGAATAATTAGTAGGCCTATTATTTAATGCTTGATTTGGCGTATCATGGTGGGGCTCTGGCCTGTCATCCTTAGACATTCATCATAACTCATGAGCATAAAATTAACTTAAACTTGTATTTCACTCTGGTTATCTAAATTAATTTATTCTTCTTTCTGAAGCACATTAAGCTGCTGGTATGAAATGGGATATGCCTTGGCTCACCAGTGAATTTGCTTTGCACAATCAATACAGAGGCTTTCCATAGAAAAAAATAATGACTTCTGTTATTTCTAATGTGTTTACTGTTAGGTTCAAACCCTTAATTTGTAATTTGAAACACCTGAAATGAAAGACGCAGAGAATCATTAATTAAGTTGGCTATCATTAATTAAGCCGGCTTGGAGAGCGAATAGGGAGAACCGTCAGCTACAATTTTCCCCACCCGTTCTAAACGATGTAATAGCCATAAGTCATATTTATTGAAGGATTTTCCCTGATAACAATTATCTCTATCCGCTAAGGGAAAAGGGGGCGTACCCGGATAGAGATTAATTCATTCACACACACACACACACACACACAAACACATGAACACACTAGCCAGGCTGCGCCCTCCTAGTGACGCAACACCTTCGGCGGCGCTGCAGATCGAATCTCGATTGCAAGTCTATGATAATCAGGCAACGAACACACAGTCCTTGGCCTGCCATGTGGAGATGCAACTCTGTTGTGTTTGGGCATTCCATTGTTCTGGTACAGATAAAGTCCTCGCACAGTCCAGTAATCTTTTGCTTATCTTTGAACAGGAATTCTTGAATGTGAAAGGGCACATTTGTGCCAAGGCAACAGGTTTGCTCTCATAAAGAATAAAATACAGTTCCAACATTTCCCCCTGTTTATTCTTTATAGAGGCAAACATTAACATCATCCAGTGATCACTTCAAATGATTTTTTCTTTAAATAGGTACACTTAGAGGCCCCGAGCATAATCCCCTGGGTCAGGGAACAGATCAGGGACCTGGATGGAATCATCAGATTGGTGTGGAGGCTCATGGTCTCCACCAACAACATCATCATAGTGTCATCGACATCACTATCCTGTCTAGTTAGAAGAGCATATAGGTTTGACATTTTTTCTTCCATTGGTGCAATGGCAGTGGTAATAAATCTGGTGCACAACACTCTAATACAAGGAATACAACAACATCCACATAACGTGAGGATCGCCGCAAATATTGCAATAGACATGATTATGGACGCTGCCAACTGTTTGTATTGGCCAAACATGTCAGAGGAACCATCCCACACTGAAGTATCGACCCCGGAGTGGTCTCTCATTTTCTTTTTGGTTGAGGGATCCCAGTCCCTCTATCGCCCTGGTGAGACTTCCGTCATCTGCCGTATTGTTCGGTATGAAGGAACAACATTGATAACCAAAAATAGAGCACACACTCCTATCGGCCAAAAGCATATCAACCGCAATACGAGATTGGAATGCGATTAGGCAGGTTGCCTTCAGTTGTTCATGGATGGCCCTGAACTCGAATTCAGTTTTGTTGCCCAGCGCCTGCACATTATAGTGGATGTTGTTCATTCTGTCCATATTTTTGTTTATAGTACACCACCAACATACAAATGATTCAAACCCTGATGCAATTTGATTCCACATTGTAGCTCTCTTATGTTTGTTTTAGGTTAGGTTAAGGGGTGAAGTTTCAGAACAAGGTTTCATTTAACATGTGCCCTATACACATATTTGTTTAATGCACTGATTAATCCTAAAACATCTCTCCTGTTTGAGACATGTGCCATCCACATGACTCAATAAGACTTAAGTAATTTCCGAAACAGACTTTGAGCACAGTAAATGATGAGAAGTAAACATCTTCCAACACCCTCCAGTTCATGGGTGCATGAGTGATTCTACGATTCCCCTACGCTTTTGGCAAAAGCAAAAAGTCAATTATCAGTATTTTTCCCAACTAAATGACCTAGATGTTTACATAGTGCCAAACAAACAAATTGCCAAGCTTAATCTTAATAGTTAGTGGAATTGGCAAATCAAATCCACGGACTTAAAAGTGTAGCCGAATCAGAGAATCACTCGCATAGCCTACATCAAGGCAGGCTTTTTCAAAACATTTGCTTAAAGAAATACACAGACATTAGTTTAGAGGAGGTGCACAGATTAGAGAGCATTATAATAGAGAGGAAACAAAAAATGTTTTGTTAGTTTAGACAAAACAAAACCCAAAGCCGCCCAACCATTCTCTCATAATCTATAATCAAAATAAAATAGATAGCTCTACATTCCCGGGGAACAACAATTTATCAAGAGCAAAATTATGAAAAAGAAAATTACTCTGGTCAGTATCTGACTATTGTGGCTCACGTTTACATTACAGTTCCTTACAGAATAGGCGATAAACGCAAACTGACAAAATGTGGTGTTGACCACATAGTTCATCCAATATAGAATGTAGAAGAAACATTAAGAAACATTAAGCATGCCGTACAAAATGACTATACCCATAGTATTGGCTGTCTTTACATGATAGTTAGGCCTGCATAAATCACTTTGTAACAGAACTGAAATATATATATTGGCATGCAGTCCTCACTGTCCTTTTGTCATGAGGTCATGGTGATATAGGGGCCTAGCCCAACTCCTGCCAATAATGTCAGTACATTCAAAAATGTATTTTGTAAAAATAAAAAAATTGAGTATGAGTAATATTTGAGAATCCAAAAATATTTGAGAATCCTACTTTCTCACACCATTCCAAAGTTTCACTGTCATCACCCAGACATACAGATCACTAGATCAACCAATCAAAATGTAAGAGATAAAAAGAAAGAAAACACAACTGCCATTGTAAAATACGCAACTTTAAAAGAAAAATGAAACAAACAACCGGACAGACCCTTTATCTAAGGTATAAAGGTAAGACCTTGTCTAACTTTAGGTCAAACTTTTCATGGTTTGAAAGAAAGAAAAAAAAAATAACAGTTGTTATTTTATCAAGTGTTATAACTAAAATTATTACCCAATTGAAACAAAACAAACTCTGGGAAAATCTTGTGAAACTTATCAAATTAAAAACAAAATTCACTTAACCTAGCGATCATTGGTATTGTCTAGGTTCCTTCCATTCACATCAGCTGCTCGTTTCCATAACACTGGGCCTGTTACTCAAAGAACACAAAAAAAAGTATTATAGGGAAAACAACTTTCTTTCATGTACACTCAAGCCAGATCAATTTGAAATCAAATCAGAGCAAAAAATTATTGACTTCATGTATCGGCTACATAAAACATTTTGTAACGGAACTAAAACCTTATTGGCAATCAGTTTTCACTTTGATTGCAAGTTGACGACTGAAATGAAAAGACAGAGTTAGACAACTGTCTCTTTGTTTATAAATCAAACAAATGAAAATATAAGGATCCCAACGTCATCAAATTCAAACTTTTAAAAGCAAATAGAGAACATTGACATGTCTCATCACACACCATGTGAAGCAATGTTCACACTTACAGTATTAAACTAATGACAATGATAGATATTTAACATAACTTTAAGCTTTGGTATTGTTTATCTAGGTCGGTGTTCAGTTTTTTTTTTTTATTTCTTATTGTCTTTTCAGTGACAAACAGGTGGTTTAGCATACACTGTTGGAGGTTTCACTATTAAGTGTCTTTCTGTCTCTGCCACAGAAATTTGCATGTTGATAGTTTGGGCCTGCTGTGTCTGATAAGGGTTGCCTGCAGAAGACCTTGGGCTACTTAGAGAGAGCCTCTGAGCCTTTTAATATCTATTCGAGCTAATGTAAACATCTACACATAGGACACTGTTATCTTTGCTGGGGTGATTTTGTCAAGCGCCTCTGTGTATTCAGAGTCTAGTTTTTGCTGGTTTATCAGAGTCAACATTGTCATTAAAATAAAGTTCCAGATCATAATTGCATTGGAAATGTAGTTGAGTACTACTACCCAACTTTTAGGGTTTTTTTTTTTTTTTTTTTAAACCAAACCCATGATCCATTGATCAATAACTCATCAAAATAGAACATAATAAGGCAAGAAATTCGATGAAATAAAACAAAGAAATAAGTCATAGTTAAACGTCAATAAAAACAAAATGACAACCTAAATTTCTAGAAACGTTCAGCACATGTGACCTAACTCTCAGACCAGGTCCAAATTGGGTTTACTCACAGCACCTTTGGGCCATCAAATAACGCCTGCGTTATTTCAAGATCTCAAACCCATTGTTCTTTTAAAAAAAAAAATAAGAACAAGGAGAAAGCTTCATCTATTCTTTAGAAGAAACAAAGACATTTTGGTACTGTAAATCATGAAAGCAAACTCTTTTGCAACTACACTACACTACCATGACAGTGCACGGGGCCTTTAGTAATACATTATGACTTGGTCATTGCCATTCTGGTAACAGCTAATTTATAATGCCGTGTCTTAAAGGCTTAAACATTAACATGTTAACTTTCAATTGAAAATAGTAAAGAAACAACATAACTCCACAACCCCGTTTTCTCCTAATCAAAAATAAATGGGTAAGAATGTGTGGAAAAACAAAATCATGACAAAATCCTACACCTCAAAGTTGAATTGTAGAATAAAATAAAAGGCTTATTCTTATTTTAAAAATGTTGTTTCAACATGTGCACTCCCAAGCTCCAGCTAACTCTGAACACAATAGAGTACCTCCACTAAACACTCAAAAAAAAATTTCTTCCACTCTCAGACATATTTAGGCACTCACTCCACAGATACACACGTACACTCCACAGACACATATACAATCTTTCTCACACACACAGTGGGGTGTCCCACTAGGACAATTCATACAACAAATAGGGCCCACACAGACAGACAAACAGATATCCATATTACTTGCCTTGTATGACACAGTGTTATACAAATACAATTATTATTATTATTATTATTATTACTATTATTATTATTATTATTATTATTATTATTATATGGTAGGCTATCTGAGACATTAACTGCTCAGTGAGTAATCCAAATGGCTGTCATTTGCTTTTTTTTTTTTTTAGCACCAGAGTCACAGAGGAAACGTACGGGGGTCCCTTGGACCAGAAGGGTAATTTCAGGTCTATTTTTTTTTTCTTGGTAAAACAATCCTTCTAAGTTTAGAACGACTTCTACCTCTTCCACATCCCCGTCCGTTTCCTCATTATCATCAAACCAGTCATCGGCCGAGGGGCCATGCCCGTACGGTCGATACTGGTGCTCTCGGTCTAGTCAGGAATTTTGGTGTTGGCCTCGACGTTGGCCGTGATAGTTTTGGTGTTCATTGTAGTGTTCCTGTTGGCCCTGCTGGCCAGGCCATAAATGTTAGGTTTGTTGTAGACAACTTTCCATTAAACCCATAGTTTTTTACCCAGTAACACAGCGGTGCTACTGCACTAGGATTTTCTCTATGCACGATTTTCCAGTCCTTGCATTGCATTTCAGCAAGGAACTTTTCACTTCTTTTGCTGTTACTGCCCCCCATTTTGTCTCTATGAATTTAGTCCAACGTCACAACACCTACAGTGCCTCTATTGTTGGATACACTTTTCAACAAGATAGCGATCAACGATCGTTTGTGGTAAGATTCACTTCAACCTCACAGGTGGAATCTTCTTGCATACAGGCTTCCACAAAGACTCGCTATTTGGACCTTGTTGTATTGGTATGAAACGTATTACCGAGTGGTAATACGAATCCTTTCACGCACACTTTCTCTCAACGCAGAGAACACAGAATTTAAACTAGTTTCTCGTACTAGTTTCTCGTACTCGTACTACGTACTTTACTTTACGTAGTCTTCAGATTTTAACTTGTTCAACGACACAGAGGAGTCTGGCCTCCCTTTTTACCTGATAGGGTCTAGAATTGTCAGGGTTTTGTCTTCTCTTATTTTACCGTCTTTTCATTCAATCCTTTTTAAATAAAAATAAAAATGTAGGCCTACTCACGATTCTCTGGTCTTTTCAAGATTCCCGTCAACCGTCGGATCCCAGCCTGCGAGGGAGAGACCAGTCCCGGAAACGGGTCTTAGTGCTGTGGCCACAGACTTTCCTGGTTCCCTCCTCGCGTGCTGGAATCGTCGGGTATCTTGGGATCCGGTTCTGAAGGACCAAGTAAATGTTAGGTTCAAACCCTTAACATTTGTAAATATGAAACACCTGAAATGAAAGACACAGAGAATCCTTAATTAAGTTTCAAACCGGCTTGGAGAGCGGATGGGGAGAACCGTCAGCTACCATTTTCCCCACCCGTTCTAAACGATGTAATAGCCATAAGTCATATTTATTGAAGGATTTTCCCTGATAACAATTATCTCTTATCCGCTAAGGGAAAAGGGGGCGTACCCGGATAGAGATTAATTCATTCACACACACACACACACACACACAAACACATGAACACACTAGCCAGGCTGCGCCCTCCTAGTGACGCAACACCTTCGGCGGCGCTGCAGATCGAATCTCGATTGCAAGTCTATGATAATCAGGCAACGAACACACAGTCCTTGGCCTGCCATGTGGAGATGCAACTCTGTTGTGTTTGGGCATTCCATTGTTCTGGTACAGATAAAGTCCTCGCACAGTCCAGTAATCTTTTGCTTATCTTTGAACAGGAATTCTTGAATGTGAAAGGGCACATTTGTGCCAAGGCAACAGGTTTGCTCTCATAAAGAATAAAATACAGTTCCAACAGTTTACATATGGTTATAACAATGAAGGATACTTGCTGATTTGCTATGTCATATCATGGTTAGGAAATGAAACCTACAGTAAGAGTAGAAGTATTGCACACTTTTCTTGATGTTCTCATAACTAATGTAGAATGTTCTGTTGCAATTTCCCAGGCTTGAGTTTTTGTCTTACTGTCCAAAGCAACATGCTTATCTTTGGGTATTGATCGGTCTAGACATTACTTTTTTCAGAAAGACAAAAAGGCAATTGATATGTTACCACCAAGTGATGCAAATGGATTGCATCTTGCATAAGCAAATCAGCAGGCAAATGTATGGCTGCAGTCTGACAAAGTACATATTAACAAAGACACTGAGGAGGCAGGTGGTTGGAAAGTTGTAGACCAACAGATGATGGCTGTGTGGCAAAGGAAACCTCCAGTTCCACATAGTAGCTTAGGACTGATAAGATGTGGTTGTAGAACCAAGTGGCCAATACATGCCTGCAGTTGCCTGAGGAATGGACAGACTTGTATACCTGCGTGTGATTAAAATGTAGAATGTTTAAATACCGTAGGGATAGAACATGATCTGGATGACAACCTTTTTGTAATAACAGCAACAATAGCTCCTTCAAATACAAAAATATTCTGTATGTTCTGACATCACATTTGAATTTTAATTATCGTTTTAATTATTATTGAAGTAAAGAAACAATATGAGGAATTGCAATCTTGTTATTGACCATTTGCAATAATCACTTTCATTCATACCCTAATAATAAAGACTATAACTTCTACAGTCCCCTAAAGTATTGGAAAAGAAAGGTAAATGTCCTTGTTTTTGTTGTTCACTGACGACTTGGGTTTAAAGGGGCTCTAAGTAGGATTAAAAGGTTAATTAATCACTGTCCAGAGTCATCTGATACTTATTGGAGTCATTAGTAGGTGAAGGGTGACTCTCGCAACCACTTCCACAGTCCACTGTCAGAAAACCCCAAATGCAGCTTTTGACAGCACTGTCCGCTTCTGGAGAAACCTCATCAAAACAGTGTTTTATTTTCTTTCATATTATTTGTTCCATTACTTTCACTCACCTAAAATGATTTAAATAATAAGAAATATCTCCTCCAGGTACTAATTATTCAATACATCGTGCAAACAACTTGTATTGTATGAAAGCACCCAAGACTTTTTTTTTTTTTTATTTTTTACCTCGGTTGACCTTTTGACCTTCAAATTTGACCTTAAAGGTCAAGTTCTATGCTGGCAACCATGGACCATGAAACCTTTGTCCATGATAACTTCTAGCATGATTGTCAACTTTTGAAAAAGAATTCCATGGATATGAAGCTCCCCCCCAAAAAAGGCAAACCAGAAAATGCATTGTTTTTGACATTCAAATTTGACCTTAAAGGTCAAGTTCCATGTTGGCAACCAGGTGATTCTGAAACCTTAGTCCATGCTGATAACATCTAGCATGGTTGCTGCCATTTGAAAAAGAATTCCATGAATATACAGTTCCCAAAATAGACTAACCAGAAAATACATTGTTTTTGACCATTTGACCTTCAAATTTGATCCTAAAGGTCAAGTTCCGTGTTGGCAACAAGTTGATTCTGAATCCTCAGTCCATGTTGATGACTTCTGGCATGGTTGCCCACTTTTAACATCATGTTTTTAAAAATTAACTAAATAACACTGTTATTTGACCGTGGTTGACCTTTTGACCTTCATATTTGACCTTAAAGGTCAAGTTCCATGTTGGCAACCAGGTGATTCTGAAACCTTAGCCCATGCTGATAGCTTCTGGCATGGTTGCCAACTTTTAACAGAAAATGCCATCAAACATTTATTTTAGGGTCTTGGCAGGCTGACTAGGGTGTAAATCACAGCCTCCATGTCTATGTGATTCTATATCTATTTCTTAAGGCAGCCATTAAATTATTATCGATACTTAAGAATTCCCCATGATACGATTAGATTTTTTTCAAGTAATTTTCCACTTCTATCATGTTATGGAGCTAGGGCATTGGGCAGGGGCCAGCAATTTGATTATTTTCGATGCTCAAGAATGGCCCACAATATGATCCGATTCGATCGTCGGACGTTGAATTGATGCATCAATACATATCGATTATTATTTTCACCCCTACTGATAGTCAAAGTGCCCAAAGTTTTTTTTTATTCAATACAGTTGCCTTAATTATATGAGATGTTTAATTCCGAATCAACTAAATTCCAGAGAAAAAATATTTCTGCTTTGAAAAGATCATGTAAACACTTCACATTATGGAATTAAACTTATTTGAAATAAGATGTTAAGCTGAATTAAGTGGGTGGTTTGGTTATTACGTAATGTTAAGGGTTTATTCCGCTTAACATTAGGGCAAGGACAGTCATGGGTTAGCAGTCAGACTTGTAGACCAAGGGTTGCTGGTTCGACTCCCGACCCGCCAGGTTGGTGGGGGAAGTAATTAACCAGTGCTCTCCCCCATCCTCCTCCATGGCTGAGGTACCCTGAGCATGGTACCGTCCCGCCACACTGTTCCCTTGGGGCGCCATTGAGGGCTTCCCCCTTGCACGGGTGAGGCATGAATGCAATTTCGTGGTGTGCAGTGTTCACTTGTGTGCTGTGGAGTGCTGTGTCACAATGACAATGGGAGTTGGAGTTTCCCAAGGGGCTTTCACGCTTTCACGCTTTCAAACAATTCTGGCCAAAATTCATAGGTGGAACAGAAGCTTTCCAATAACAGTCTTGTTGAAGAAGATATGATATTAGTGACCAAGCCTGCAAATGGACAGGGTGGGCAAATGGTGTGTAAATGGTCTGCATGGAAGGATTAGAAATAGCTACTTTGTTGTTTGCAAAGCAATTTCCCATCGGCAACTACCCGAGTTGCTAACTGGCAACTGGTAGAGTAGAGAGTAGGGTAGAGAGTAGGGTAGAGTATCGTTTATTGATCCCAGGGGGAAATTAAGGTGTCAAGTAGCATACACACATACATAAATGAAGACATTGCCCACAAGACGTAACACACATATTACACATAAAATAATCATCATATATAGCTCACTGTTACATATATTTGCCAAGGCATCTCTCTCTCTCTCTCACTCTCACTCTCTCTCGCTCACACACACGCACACACACACACACACACACACACACACACACACACACACACACACACACACACACCAAAGATAACGTGTAAAGTATAAAGTGTCCACAGTGTTCACATGTGCCTTAGCTGAGTGGCACATAGAAGCCAAGACAAAGTGGCCATAAAGTGTCCAGGAGTGTCCATAGTCTCTCTGCCTAGTACAATGTCCATTGTATTCCTTGGAAAAAGAGATGAGATGAGACTTGTAACACAAGTCGCCCCCCTGTCTCACCACACACACACACACACACACACACACTCACACACACACACACACACACACACACACACACACACACACACACACACACACACACACACACACACACACACACACACACACACACACACCAAAAATAAAGTGTACATAGTGTCACCTGTGCTGGGTGGCCAAAAACAAAGTGTCCAGGAGTATCAGTAGTCCAGGGGGTTACACAAGTCGCCAACTGTGTCTCTACACACACACACACACACACACACACACACACACACACACACCACACACACACACACACACACAACACACACACACACACTCTCTCACACACACACACACACACACACACACACACACAAGCAGCTGTGCATTGTCCAGTGACTGCACTGTCCAGTGAAGAGGAGTCGAAGGGTAAAGGGTAAAGGGTTAAGAGTCCAGGTAAATAAAGTGTGCAGGAGTGGGATTTGTTATGCAGTCCAGTCCCCTATGACAATCTCTCTTTGTGTGTCCTTCTGTGCAATGTTGAATAGCTGGATGGACCTGGGTGCAAATGACTTCCGCAGCCTGTCTGTCTTGCAGGAGATGGCGCGCAGTCTGTAGCTGAACAGGCTTCTCTGGTTGTCGAAGACTGGGTACAGGGGGTGCTTGTAGTTGTCCAAAATAGAGTCCAATCTGCTAAGTGTCCTCTTGTCAGCAGTGGTTGTGAGGGCGTCCAGTTCTGTGCCGACAACAGATCCTGCTTTCCTCACCAGCCTGTCAAGCCGTCCAGCATCTCTCTTCCTAATGCTGCCACCCCAGCATGCCACAGCATAGGAGAGCACACTGGCCATGGCAGACTGGTAGAACATCTGCAGGAGTCTGTTGCAGACATTGAAAGACCTCAGCTTTCTCAGATAGTAGAGTCTGCTCTGTCCTTTCTTGTACAGTGCATGTGAGTTTGCAGACCAGTCCAGTTTAGAGTCCAGGTGAACACCCAGGTACTTGTATGTGGAGACTGTCTCCACTGTCTCCCCCTCGATGGAGACAGGCACCAGGGGTGGGGTGGTTCGCCTGAAGTCGATCACCATTTCTTTGGTTTTGGTGGTGTTCAGCCGCAGCTGGTTGGTTCTGATATATTGCTGGGATGCTTGAAACCACGTAGCCTTATTATCGATTTCACACACGTACTCAGAGTTGGTGGGGATTTTCAGTATTTCATAGTTGAAAAACCTCTGATTATCTATCTATCTATCTATCTATCTATCTATCTATCTATCTATCTATCTATC
This sequence comes from Engraulis encrasicolus, assembly GCF_034702125.1. NCBI lineage: Eukaryota > Metazoa > Chordata > Actinopteri > Clupeiformes > Engraulidae > Engraulis > Engraulis encrasicolus. Next base: position 30,505,971 of record NC_085879.1, on the reverse strand, counting down.
TATCTATCTATCTATCTATCTATCTACAGAAACCACTATTGCACTTCAGTTTTTTTTAGTGACTGTTACATTTATACTTCAGCCATAATATGTGTCAAGGTTATATTACTAGTTATATTACTAGTATTATTATTAGTAGTAGTGGTAGTTTTATTTTTATATAATAATTGTATCATTATATTATTAGTATTCACATTAAGCCATTAAAGCCCTAAACCAAGTGAAGTGTTAACCCAGCCATCCAGCCTTGATGTGTAGTGTGTGCTATGAGTAATATTTTATATTTTGTTTTTACCTATCTTTATTTATTTTTGCTGCTTGTTGCTGTCTGTCATATCTGTCTGTGTCTTGTGTCTGGTGCCAGCGTTTGTACTGCAAACACAATTGTCCCATGGGGACAATAAAATTCTACTACTACTTCACACTTCACATGGAAAAAATGCCATGTTTAAAAAATACTATAAAATGCACGAAACGCACAAATGATGCATATTTTTTTCATGATAGCTGCATATCAAACATGTTGTTTTTTTGTTGTTGTTAATAACAAACATACAGAACATCTGTTACACCTTTAAATCGAACAATGCTTGTTCAAAGGGCAAAATTCCTATAGAAATGTTAAGCAGGCAGAACTCCGGGTTAACACACACCAAACCTTTACAGGGGGAAAATGCAGTATACCAGGTTTCCCCATCACTCTACCGTTGACAACAGCCACCCACACTGTGACTAGACTTTTGGCCTGTTCCAATATCCGTACTTTCTGCCCTTTCCCCACTGTGTTTGGATACGCAGGGCGGTTCCATTCCTAATCGCGGTGGTGAAGTGTACTGTAAACTACCCGGATAAAGGGTGATTCCAAAGACAATCGCCATATGTATAAGAGAAAGGGGTAACTTAAAAAAAATTGTCAACATAAGGAACAGTGTCTTCCATGGTGAATTGTATATTGGCGGCCGGTAAACTCTGATGACGCACGAGAACCGTCATTTCCGTTAAGTGCATCAGACAGAACGTGAATTGGGCCAGCACTTCACCCTCCAATTTTGCCATTACGGTGAGGGTGGAGAGTGCACTGCATCACAGTACACAGTGCACAGTGTGGAGAATGGAACAGGCCATTTGTCATTTCTAAAGTTCCGTTACCAAAAAAGAAAATGTACCAGTAGATCGATTTTGCAGATTTGCATATATTTCTTATTAAAAGGCACTACATGGCCTTTCCAAAGAGGATAGTCGCAGATCTCCACCGGCTGCCCCACTGTTTTTCTTCATAAGCGACATGCATGTTTTCAGCCACTTTCATGCTGATATGACTTACCATACAAAGCAAAATATGTTGTGTGTAAAAAGGCGGTTTGACAAGTATAAGTGTGTGTGCAACTGGGCAAATGTTTGGGAATGCATATGCTACAGGAATGTACTGTGTATTTGTGGTAGATGTAGTGTGCTTCCCTGCCTACTATGTAAATATAATAAATATTAAATATAATATAAACTGCTGTTACCACTAAAGCCTTACCCTTTTGTTTGTCACGTACAATGATACTGTCCTAAATGATGGTGTCTTTTGTTATTTTTCTCTAAAATAAAACCTTTTTCTCAATTGAGTGCTTGAGTTGTATGTATTTCCATGATGAGTGAGAGGCACAGAAAGGAAACCTATTCAATTGCTCCGAGATAAGAGCAATCACCACACTGTGGCAGTTGTCAGTGGACATGGGCTACTCTTTTTTTTACCAGAGGTAAAATAAATAAAAGTAAAAGGAAGTTTTAGCTGACAGGATGAAATTTGAGGCAGTATCTTTACTCTTTGGTAACTTACATTACTTATTTTTTTAAGAGGGCACTTTTAAACAATGTACCGGTAGGTACAGTGGAATAATTGATGTAACATCTGTGTATCACGTAGCCTACTAGTAGGCCTATTGTAGGCACTGTGAATGAAGATACCTCCTTCAGTAGGCTACTTCTACTGTTGCTAGATATCTCTGCTTTTTGCACCCTGACTCCTTACAGCCAATGCCACCTTAGTGCTACAAGTACATAGCACCCCCTGAGGGAAGTACCAGAGTCCGCTCTGTTAAGTAGTACACAGTCTGTGGTCAAAGAACGTGGATGCACCTTTGTTGTGGTTCAGAAGACAAACAGCAGCAGGCAAATGTCCTATATCAGATGGTAAGAATCAGGTAACAAATGCCCTACCCTGTTGCTAGAGTGACTGTTTTCTGGGAGTGTTAGAATTAAAAGAATCTTTGATTGTACCACAACAATGTAACAAAATTTCACCCTACATTAGGGCAGTACAATTATCTTATATAAACCTGATTGGAAAAGGTGCTACGCACATCCCCATGGCTAAGTAGGCTAACAGTCTTGTGAAGGTTTCTGTTTACATTACAAGTCAAGGACATGCGCGAGACTGCGTCATCACCTGGCAGCACAGTGTGCGAGCCCATGTCAAAATAAAGGCTTACCATAACATATTCGCCCCCTGTTTGTCAACGATGTTTTAAATAACACCAAAAAATAGAATCACTCTACAACCTTTCATAGAGATACACAATATTTTATTAAAGTAGCGCACTGTATAAAATAAATAAATATAAAGAATCAATCATTCAGTATTTTTCCTCTGTGGTCTCTGACTTCACACAGCCACAGCAGGGTGACCGCAGCAGCCAGCATCTCACATGATATCAGCATCTAAATGCAGCGAGGTAGTGGACATACAAGCGCGAGTACGATAGGCTACTATCTGAATTGGTATAATCGTGTGGGATTTTGCTTTTCATAGCCTAACATGAACCCTCCATGACAGCCGATATGCGTTTCCTCCGAGCTTTTCCCCTGCTAGGGATACTGCTGTGTGAGTATCAGGCGAGGCGATGCTGTTTTGTGCCTGGCCTCCTTGAGTGTCAACAGAGACTTTGGTTATTGGGATATTATGTAAGTCTGCCGCTTGGCTATTTAACATTTTGCAAGAACCAGTATTTACACTTGTCACTCTTTTATGTTTCAGTGCCTGCAGCCGCGGATTCGGATGATTGTAAGTCATGTAATTGTTTTTTGATGTTTGATGGTTAGAACGAGTTAATATAAAAGGCAAATGAAGGCTAAATGTGATGACAAGATACAAATGAGCTACCTTAATATTGTCGCTATTTTTTATGCAGTCTCTACACAATATCATACTATTGTGCATAATGTTGATAGTAAGATTGCCAATATAACCACATATTATAGGCTAACCTAATTAAGTTAAGAACTATTCTGACACTCTTTTTTATGACTGTAATTGTCTGCTTGAAGCTATAGCCTACAGGTGGTCTTTAATGCAGTTTAATACTGTTTGAGTCATGTATGGTAACTCACATGGTGCGGTGAGTCATTTTGAACGGCCTGCCCCCTTGGGCCCTGCCGTCCTGTCCAGATGCATCATTATAGAGCAGTGTTTCCCAACATTTTTTGTCTTGTGTACCCCCAAGCCTTTTCGTTGTGCCATGAGTAGCCTACCCCCTAAGTCAAGTTCTACCGCTTTCTCTATCCCAATGTAACGGAGCTACATGTATTTGATAAAATTACATGATGTTTCCAAGTACCCCCTGCAGTGTGCTCGCGTACCCCTGGCGTTGGTATCATCTATATGCTATATTCTTTTTTTTTCTCCCTACTACTAACGAAAGCATGATGGTGTTCCTCGGGTGATAGTGACATCACTTTTTTCGTGGCAGGGGTTTTGTCAATATTTCATAGGCTACTACATTTTCAGCTTTTCAGCATTTAAGCCCCGTGCTGAATCTTTCTGACAGTCACAGAGTGGGGGGACATACAGCACTTCGCCAAAATCACTATGAGACTTTGTAACCAAGTGTTTCTCTCTCTCTCTCTCTCTCTCTCTCTCTCTCTCTCTCTCTCTCTCTCTCTCTCTCTCTCTCTCGCTCAAGGGGACTTTTTCAGTAGGACTACTAAGGAAGTATGCCCCGGCCAGCCTACCAGCATCCCTGGTCCCGGCCCTACTCCTGCTGACAAAGAATATGATCTATATTTTAAATCTCATTTACCTGGGAGCTATGACGTGCAGATCACAGATGCCAATGGTGTAAGTACCGTATGTACAGGGACCTTGGTGCTCCAGTCCAAATTTTTCATGGCTGCTAGTATTGTTTATTTTTTGTCTTATTAGCCAATTAGAAATTTTAACTAGTCATCAAATCCAAGACATGTGTTTAAGTTTAAGTATGGTTTCCAAATGGGATGGTATCTTTGTTTGCTTGCTTATCTTTGCAAGTGTGGAAGGGGAAAGCCCCAAAATATCCATAACGCACAACTAAAAAGCAAATCAAAACCTCAAGTCCAAATAAGTTAATTGTCACCTTTCTGAGTGGCCCAACTGCTGCCTTGCTATTGACAACAGGCAGTTGACAAACAACACTGCTGATTCTTTCTCATATTTATCATAGGTTTATCATAGCTTAGTGCAAGCACTATAGACAACAAAGTTGTTACAGAACAAAATGCAACACCTAATATGCTACGTGCATTCTTCATGTGCTTTCCATCTCCGCAGACTCTAAACCCCTACTATGTGTTGAAAAAACGTTCGTTCTTTAGTGGCTTAAGAGTGGATATTCCAGAGGTAATGAGCCATCAAGTTGGAGTGTACCACTGGAAAGGTCACAGATTTCCTATGTTCCATATGTTCAAAACTACAGAAATAATTCTGAAAGGTACGTTAGCCGTGTCTTCTTCCTTCTAGTACTATTGTAATGTAATTGTAACTGTGTGTGTGTTCTGAGTTAACTTTGCAGGTGCTACACAATAGTAGCAGCAGACAGTAGGAATAGACTGTGTGTGCTCCATTTACAGTATGTTGCATGGTGCACGGCACAATATTGACCTTATCACTGGGAGCTGCATGATGCAACCTCCAGACTCATGAGATATGAGATTGTACATTACAAATCTTTGTATGTTAGAGCAGAATAAAAAATGGTAAAGTAAGTGAGGGTCTTAGTTTTTTTAATTCAATTTATTTCTCGTTTTTATGTGATTCAGATGCTGCGATTTAAAAAAATCTTTTAGACTTCAATGATGGTAGGAGAGGTAGACAGGAAGTGGAGTAGTAGTAGAATAGACTGTCATTTATTAATCCCGAGGGAAATGAAGGTGTCCAGTAGCATACTTACATAAATACAGAAAAAACAGAAAGACATTACACACATCATTGCACATATATTCACCATACATACGTATATTCACAAAGTCAGATCTCTCTCTCTCTCTCACACACACACACACACACACACACACACACACACACACACACACACACACACACACACACACACACACACACACACACATATAGCTGTGTGTGAAAGGGGAGAGGGATGGGGAGGGGTTGGCAAATGACCTGGGTCAGAATCGAGCCCAGGTCGCTGGCATAGCAGACCAGTGCCCTACCATCAGAGCCACGGTAGGGCCGATATTTAGGTTTTCATAGGCTGACGGTACCTTTTCCCAGAAATGGCTTAGGCATTTAACATGCATATTTTGCAGGTGATCAAAGGGCATAAATGGGTTCATCAAAAACATGTTAAGTTTTGATCCCCCTGGAGCTTCCTCAGGCGTGGAACACAGTTACAGACCAGCCATTCCCAGCTACAGACCAGCCATAGGCTCATTTACCCATGCATGTCATCATTACAACAATGCAACCCATCAGCAATGTTAACGTACATTACATGCCTTTTAAATTGTGCATTTATGTATAATAATGTGTTGCTTGTTGAAACCCAATGCATCAAATACTCATTAGATACAGTGAAATATCTGGTGCAACAACTATGTCATGTCGTGAATTAACTTCTACTTCTACTTTATACACATCTTCTTGGAAGACTGCTCTGTCCATCAGGAATTGAGTTACGGAACTGCGTTCAAGATGGTGATACCCATCCAGGCCACAAAGTTGGAGTTCACCCCATCCGGCTCAAAGGACCAAAGGATCCTGTGGAGCCGCACCAACGCAGACTTTGCAAATGGAGAGGGTGGCACCACGGAGGGACACGTTTGGCTTGCTAACGAGATACGCTTTGCTGACGCAGGCCTATACACTTTCCGCAGAGAGAGTGGGGGAGAAATCTCCAGCATGACTGTAAAAGTTACAGGTACAGCTATTTAAAAAAAAAAGCACACACGTCTTTCCGTCTTTCAATGGCACTTAAAGCAACATCTTTAGAGATACTACAACTCAAACGACTACTCTAGAGATGCGTGTACACCAGAAACGACCTACGCTATCTGAGAAGCAACAAGAGGGAAGGGGCAATGACGCTATACAAGCAGATTACATGTCACGAGTAGACATTCGAGATTGGGTAAAACTAGACTTGAATTTCAAACAACGGTATTTGTCCATTTGTCAATATGTCCATTCCATACCCTATTTATTAAGTACAAATGATACTAGTACAGGGGTATGATGAAACTCCCTTCATATTCTTCAAGCCATTTCTGTGGATGTTTCATCTCTTAATGGAATGGTGAATGTCTTAAAGTGATACTGTCCCATTTTTGATAATGGAAAGCTTTTTGGAAAGCGTATTTTACACCTTCCCTTGTGTTAAATAATAGGGTTTTACCGTTGTCCTGTACTTTCAACCGTTTTCTAGTTGTGACAGTGCAAATTTTACCTCCAAGTTAACAGTTAACATTGAGTCCTATGAGACCAGTTAGCCGCGAGCTGGTCTCATAGGACTCAATGTTAACTGCTAGCATGGAGGTAAAATTTGTACTGCCATACCCCGAGAAAGTACAGGAGAACGGTAACACCCTATTATTTAACTCAAGGGGAGGTGTAAAATAAGCTTTTTTCCAAAAATGGGACAGTATCACTTTAATGGATGCAGAACTACAACCTACAGCCACTACATTTACAACTACACTAAACTACTAGCACACACTTACTTACTCACACTCTGATTCTTCTGAATGGAATGTTATGATGCTAAGATTATTCATCATTCCCTTTTCCCCTCTTCTTCAATACTTCGGACTCAAACATACTGTCACCCCTATATGATATTTGAATTTCACACTGTTAAGCTAATACACTTAACTACAGTGCACTGTACAGCTAAATCTCATACCAACTCAATCTCAAAGTCAATTCTCAGTGGAATTTCCCTTGTCTCCTTCTCCCTTCCTCCCTAACTGCAGAATCTGAGAGGTTTCATGATCTGTCTGAGAGTGACTCGTGGGAAGAAAGGTTGGCAGTGCCTGTATCGGAGGCAGTGGTCACATTTGTCGACAGCCAGAAGAGGAAGCACGTGATCTTCAAGAACCGTATGGTGACCCAAGACGCGTTGAAGATTTTCGGGGGTCGGCTGTCTGTTACAGCGAAGCCTGACGCACTGCAGTTAAACATGAAGAACGCCAACTCCGGGACTGTCGGGCGGTACGAGGTTACCGTGAAGGAAGGTAGAGCGTTTGTCATCCATGTCAGTGATGGTGATGATGAGGATGATGCAGACGATGGTGAGTCACATTTGCATCTACATGTTCATCTGGGTCATTGGTGAATTTAGCAGGAAGAAAAAGCCGGTGAAAAATCAGGTGGCAGAACAGAATGGGCATGGATCACAAGACATACAGTATTATTAACAAACGGAAGTTTGTAGTTAACTTACAAATACACCATGTCGACAACAGATGCGAAACTGGCTTTCCATCAAGCTTTACGTGGATTAGTCTTTCTCATCGGGGGCGGAGCTCTAGGGGGGCATTGAGATGGACACAGCTAAGAGGGTGCGGTGCTTAGTTGCCATTGAAAGGCATTAGTCCACTTAATTTTTTATACTAATATAAGGGGGGTGTTGCCAGGCTTATGATGAGACCAAGGGGGCGTTGGGAGGCTTGTGATGAGGCCAAGGTTTGTTCAGAAAAGGTTGAGAACCACTGCTTTAGCTTGTTTTGCTTTAGCAGTCTCGACGTCCCCAACGAGAAAATGAATAGACTATTCTTAGACTATGTCTCACTTGTATCTCACCTACTGTATAGTCTGGCAATAGCTGATGCCACTATTCTATGAATTACAATATGATTATTTTTATAGAAACGTTCTTTCCATGCACTGTAAACGAAACATGTTGCACAATAAATATTGTACCAACGTTACGAAATATGGAAACTGACGCCTCCGTATCGGTACGTGTATCGTGAAGAAGCCCACATATATCCCGATACAGATATTTTGAACACACCCCTAGTGTGCAGGGCAGTGTGACTGAGGTGTGCCTGCACAGTCCGCCCTTTAGGTCTCGAGCTCGCCACCTCCTAGTCAATGCAACAGTTCGGTATGGGAGGCGCAGCGCGATATTTAGAAATTAGCATCTTGTAAATATAGCATTGTACATCTTGATCCAGCGCAGCTGATCTACATACTGAATATACCGAGTGCCCATATATAATTAATGTCAATGTTTAATTTCATTTGGCGTGGTTGTGTTTTAACTCTGGTCATTAACAACATTTAATACTTAAACATCTGGCCTAAGGTGTGTTTCTTTAGCCTGGTTCAAAGGCAAAGAGCTACGGAGCTCGAGGTTGACAGCTCGTATTTTCAAAGAACTTCAATTCTTGGTGGCATCTGGCATAAAATCTACTGGCAGGTAGCTTGATAAGCAAGACCCTCTCTGTCTCTCTCTTCTAGAGGGGATGTGGCTCGTTGGGCTAACTGACAGGGACGTGGGTATAATTACTGGACCGACGGTGTTTTTTGATAATGTGAAAAATCCGGGATATTTCCTGGAAAAATATCAAATCGGGAAGAAAGTGGGAAATGAGTCAAAATTAGGAAGTTTCCCGGGAAATTAGGGATGGTTGACAGGTATGGTGCTCTATAGCTGTGTACCAGACGGTAGTGTGTGTAGTTCTGCTCCGCCAGGGGGTGCAGAAGCTACACATACACCGTCTGGTGTGAACCAGGCTAGTGTTTCTTGACTGCATTGTTAGCAACGACACTTTCAACAAACACTGTGCTGTTTAGCACAGATATTGATGGATTTACTGATTGCGTGAGCTGTCCCGAAGAAAATGAACAAAACATAGTATTTTCCACTCATACACAAACATTCTGTCTCTTATCTCCTTTCTTCATTCAGGACTGTCATTTGAAGATCCAATGGTCCAATGGCTTTTAGGCATTGCTGCCAATATCCTCTTAGTCACTCTCTTCTGCTGCGTTGCGAGAAGATGCTGTAAAGGTCTGAAGAGTGCACTCCCCCCTGCTGAAGGTGTTGATTGCCCAGTCGTTGAAAGGCCTGTAAGTTTGTAGTTGTTGTTGTTGTTGTTATTGTTGTTAGAGCTGCACAATATTGGAGTGTTGCCATTTACTACAACACTGGCCCCATTTACTGTAGGTAGTAGGACTAGTGGTGTCAAAAATAATTGCTTCGGCAATGCAATGCAATGCGGGGCATGGACGATCCAATTCAATGCGGCAAGTTCCAGAATCGATACGGCATTTTTTTAAAATTTCAATTACTTCCATGGATATTTCGGAAGCAAATGAATGTTGAATTAACCCATTGTGTCCTGGAGCGACATATACAAGTTCTTGAGATTTGAGTTGTTTTATTAAAAATGTGGGTATGTTAGATCTGTATGAACACATTCTAGTGCAAAATGAATGTTCTAGCTTTTAAATGCAACTTATTTTATGTTTTTGTGTGCTTTGAAGGCTAAGATATTTAGGTTTTAATATGGAGAGGGCACCTTTACCCAAAAAGGGCTTAGGCTAAAATGGGTTAAAGGCACACTCCACCCATTTGCATTAGGCTTTCCATTGCTAGACACCCAGTCCTACTTCTGAATGGTCGTGCAACACTCTCTCAATTCCCCCTGAAACAGGAGAAATCCGTGGGACTCACTAGTTTGACGCCATGTCGCCTGAGAGGGCTGTACTTGCGCCTTACGTCATTCAGAGTGACAGCTGCCCTACGGTGCAGAAAAGCCAATGGCGCACTTGTGCACTTACTGCACTATGTTTCAGTGCGTAACTAATACGGGCAGACGCACTGAAACATGAACACTGAAGTGAACAAGTGCCCCATTTGAGATTCAGCCGTGTTTGTGTTGTTGTTCTTCACGTGTGTGTTGATGTAGTAGGCTACACATCAAATGAACTAGTGAACCTATAAGTTATTTTAACAACACATTCAAGTAGGCTAATTTTGCAAACGACACCCTGATGCAACTGCATTTTTATTAGCAATACATTCAAGTAATTTTGCAAACGACACCCTGATGCAACCGCATTTTTATTAGCAACTAGGCCTAATTATTTGTTAAACGTACCCTGCGTTGAGGTCCCGTTATTGCAAACGAGGTAGCCTATAGGCCTATTAGAAGCATTAGAGTTCTACGTTTGCTCGCAGTTGCCTTGAATCGTGATTTAACCTTAATAATTATTTTTGTAGGTGGCCAACATGTAACCTAATAATAAAAAAATGCATACCCTAGGCCGATGCAACTTTATCTTGACAAGATCTTTACAAGAAGCTCACAGTTGCTTTGAGTCCAGAAGGTCCGTTATTGCTGGCATATTAGACGCATCAACGCTCTAAGTTTGGAAATTGGCTCTTGGTTGGTTTGAGTCAAGGTCCCATTATTGCAAACGAGGCGTATTAGAAGCAGTTTGTGAATTAAGCTAAATTATTACAGTAGCCTATTTTTGTAGGTGGCCAACGTGTACATTATTTGGTCAAATGCAATGTACTATCTATCAGCATATTGCATAATATGCCTACCCTGCACCGATGCAACTTTATCTGGACAAGATCTTTACAAGAAGGTCACAGTTGAGTCCAGAAAGTCCCGTTACAGCAAACGAGGCATATTAGTAGTTCTAAGTTTGCTCGCAGTTGCCTTGAGTCGGTCCCGTTATATAGGCTAGGCCTATATAAGCAGTTTGTGGATTAGCCTAACCTAAATAATTATTTTTGTAGGTGGCCAACATAACCTAATAATAAAAAAAACCTCGTTACCGTTTAAGCCGTATGCCATAATAGTCTGGCAATGCAATTTATTAGACAGTTACTAACACTAAATTTACTAACTTGAATTTTGCCGTGTGCCACTGATTTAGAATTGAAAATGAGGCGTATTAGAAATGAGGCGTATTTATGATTGAGAATTAAAGAAATGTTTTTGTATGTGGACAAAACAACCCTCGTGCACGCCTATTGAGAATTAAAGTACCCTAATGTTTTTGTGTATCGATAAAACCACCCAGCACTACAGCTGTGCACGAGCTCCCAATTCCACGAGTAGGCCTACGCACAACCCAAATCCCGCCTATCCGCACAACCCAAATTCCGCCCATCCTGGGCGACACGGCGTCAAACTAGTGAGTCCCAGAAATCCGTATTCACCTCTTAACACTTCCTCCTACAATGATGTATATAATAATTGTTATTTTGCATCATTGTAGGAGGAAGTGTAAGAGAGGTGGATTTCTGTTGAGACTACAAGCCTTTTTCCCACCCTTTCAACCCCGCCCATAGGGGGTTGGACCTAATGCGCTAGCAGACCTATCACAGATCAGTGTGCCAGTGCTTTTGAAATCATTGGCATTGAGGCTCCAGTAAGTCACTGGCAGAGCTGCCTGGGTGTGGCCTGTGGAACTTGAGCATTGCAATGCATTATGGGGATTGTTGTCACAAATCCACAAAGCACTAAAAAGTCATTTTCTGCCTTTTCTCGGCCAAGAAGGCACCAAATTAGAAATTTATGCTACTATTCTACTACATATATGACCCACTTTCAATACATATTCAGTCTCCACCGGTGGAATGCCCCTTTAAATAAAAGCACTTCAAAGCATTCCAAGACCGATGCAGACTGATACAGAAAACAGCCAATAAATTGTTGCTCAGCATCTGACTACTTGTATTGCCTCATCATGACTGATGAAACATTTGCTTTCAGTAGAAATGTAATGCATTGCAATGCATTGTAGAACCTAATAACAGGGTTGTACTGCACAATATAAAAAATATTATTAAACATGATGTTTATTGTCTGAGGAACTGTAGGTATTGTTCTCATTGACCAATTTGCACATCCAAGCTGCAGTATTTCTGTCTTTTGTGCTCCTTTTATGTCAACTGACTGGACTGTCTGTTTGTTTATTGCAGACCCCTGCCCCAAGGCCTGACCCAGCCTACCAACCAGGGGTGAGACGCCATAGACCAGTGGCATGAGACCCCATTTTGACATCCCAAATTTCTGAGGACCCCACACACATTTTTCACAACAAACACTGAGCCCGTTTATATGCGCATCAATACACCGTTTATGATCAGGTTTTTGGAGTAACTGGTTTATTCAAGCGCTCATGTAAACTGAATAAACAGTTTTCATAATCGGTTTATTGCCGTTATCGGTTTATGAAAAATCAGATTTGCACAGGTAGGTTTTTGGCTAATAAACTGACTTCTGAAGACATGTATCCAGCATAATCGGGTTATTATCAGGTTATTGACATTCTAGAATGATAAGTAGCCAATCACCTGTCTTAAATTCTTGCTTCGTGTCACACCCTTGAGTGGAACACAGACAACTGACGGACTGCATGTAAACAGCAATAAACCGTTTACTCCAGTCACCTGTTTATTCCAATAGCACGATTATTGTGGTAATGTAAATGGGCTCATTAAAACTTGACCGAGCTACATGAGTTGTAGGGTTTTAAACGTATAGATATTTATGACAATCCAAGAATATTAAATAGTTGAATAGTATATTAATAAGTAATGTGTATAATTATTCTTTTTTCACACACTGCCAGACATTTCAGGCGAATTCCATTTGAATTCCAGGTGACCCCAAATCAATCAATCAATCAATTCAAGTTTATTAGGACCATGTACAATTAAAACATAAATGTTTCCATTCCAGACACTGCCTAAGACTGGGGTGCCGACCCTTATGTTAAAGCTTACGTCTCCTTTACTTGTCTGCATTTCTCTCTTCCTGTTCTTCTTCCTTCTCTCCATGTCATAGCTGACACCTCTCATTCCCTGTACGTTTATGTGTACTTGCAGGCTCGAAGTCAAGTGGAAAGCTCTCCAACAGCACCCTGTTACGACGGCCCTCCACCTGTAAGTGAAGACCCCAGGAAATGGATGGGGCCCTTGTTCTATTTTATGTTACGTAAACATCCTCAAAGAGCATTACTTCAGTTGTTGTGGGAAAAAAACGTTGCTGTCAGAAATACTGTGCCTCTCCTAGTGTCTTCAGGGTAACAGAGTACCATGCTAGGGCCCATTCCTGCAGCTAATCTCAAATTGGCTGACATGTTCAGTGTGAAAATCTGAGCGTTTAGGAACTCGAATGTTGGTGTGAAATACCTTTTCTCTGCGACCCTGTTCTTCTTCCTTCTCTCCATGTCATAGCTGACACCTCTCATTCCCTGTACGTTTATGTGTACTTGCAGGCTCGAAGTCAAGTGGAAAGCTCTCCAACAGCACCCTGCTACGACGGCCCTCCACCTGTAAGTGAAGACCCCAGGAAATGGATGGGGCCCTTGTTCTATATTAAATTACGTAAACATCCTCAAAGAGCATTACTTCAGTTGTTGTGTGAAAAAAACGTTGCTGTCAGAAATACTGTGCCTCTCCTAGTGTCTTCAGGCTAACAGAGTACCATGCTAGGGCCCATTCCTGCAGCTAATCTCAAATTGGCTGACATGTTCAGTGTGAAAATCTGAGCGTTTAGGAACTCGAATGTTGGTGTGAAATACCTTTTCTCTGCGACCCGTAGTGACAACAAAGGCTGAATCCAATTTCACCCCTTATCCCTACGCCTTTCCCCTTCCCCTCCGTTTTGTGCGTACACGTGTAGGGGTCTCCTTTATTTGTCTGCATTTCTCTCTTCCTGTTCTTCTTCCTTCTCTCCATGTCATAGCTGACACCTCTCATTCCCTGTACGTTTATGTGTACTTGCAGGCTCGAAGTCAAGTGGAAAGCTTTTGTGCGTACATGTGTAGGGGTAGTGCTGTCCCAATTCACGTTAAGACAGAGGGGTAGGGGTAAGGGGACAGGCTTTCTACCCCTTCAAATGGAGATTTTCCGAGGCACATTTCCAACGGAGGAGTAAGACTCATTTCCCCAAATGCATTGTGAATGCCTTTTAAAAAAAAGGCGGTATACACAAAAGCACGCAAATATTTTTTCACCATAATTTACGTCTGTACAGTTGTAATTATTGTTGCATTTTACTAAGTTTAGCATTGCCCCAATGTGTAATGGTAATTTTCTCCATGGAACGCACATGAAGAAAAATACTATTAACGTCCACATAATGCATGGAAGGAATTGTGAGGGTCGTGCAACAGTTTTCCTTGTTACCCAAGTAATTACACACAATATCGTTGGTTTAAGCATAGAGGGACTGGTTTTGAATGCAATGACTGTCGTTACGAAATTGTAGAAGGGGTGTCTCAATTCATAGTGTAGAAAGAAACTTTAAAGTTTTTCTATACTTTCATGATCTAGTTGATTCGGCAAACAAACACCATCAGATCCAAACCACCTATTCTGGTGAAAGAATTTATGAGTGCAATATGATCACTTACACGTAATTTATCAATTCTTTTAACTATTCTCTCACATCTAACGGTTAATCTGCTTCACTTCACATAGCATACGTACTGTACGCACAGTATGTTTTCTTAGCCATAGCCCTCCCCTTAGTGTTATAGTTTGTGAATAAATGATTCATTGTTATTTATGTCTATTTCTGATTTATTTTTTATAATATGATTGTTTTGTGTGTTAATGCTTTTTTGTTGTTGTTGTTGTTGTCCCAGTCTTATGAAGCGTTGATGGGCAATGTGCAGTCCTGGTGGGCCAGAGGACCTGTGCCCATGTGCCCTCCATATACCCCTCTTTCTCCTGACTCTCCTCCTGAGGTAAAGTATGGCAGTGTGGCTTTCTTCTATACCAGGGTTGCCAGATAGGAGATATCCAAGTACAAACACCAAAACCTCTCAATGATCTTTTTTTGTTTGGAGAAATGATTGTAGTCACAGTTCTGAAAACTTTGAAACTAACTGAAATTATTGTACATCATGTTATTTTTCCCCTCATTATTGATCATACATTGTACAGACAACAAAATGATGGTACAAAATCTTATAATTATGGTACATTTGTCAAAACTATACCCGTGTTAACTGCAGAACATTTGTTCGTGAAGGTGGGTGGGGATTTCGCCTCTTCTAGAAATATGTGACTTATCATGACTGTAAAGGCTGCTTGTCTGTTGTGCCATTTCGTATAAAAGGTGATATGAAACCTCCAAAAAAAAATCAATAGCTTATCATTTTAAAGCAGCTTTCTTCTGCAGGGCCTACTTACTGTAAGAATGAGCCAACAGCTGCCTCTTAGTTAGGGAGTTGGGATGGGAATGTTTCAGGACTGAAATTAATTACGGTATACTGTATCAAATGTATTGCAGTACAGTGGGCCGACAGTACAGTGCTGCCCCCCAGAGGCAAGAAGTAGCATGATCCGGGCATTATATTTGTGGGGTTGCCTTTACTACAGTATTGCTGTCAGTGAAATCTGTAACATATTGAAATAGAAGTAGATTGTTTTGGTAAAGTAGAGTAAATTGTAAGTAGAAGTTAACTTCAATTAAAGTTCACTTCATATCTCCACCTCCCTCCTTTTTTCTTCTCATTTTCTTTCCTCTCCTCCTCCTCCTCTTCTTTCTCTTCTTCTTCTTCTTCTTCTTCTTATTCTTTTGCCTCTTCTTCTTCTTCTTCTTCTTCTTCTTCTTCTTCTTCTTCTTCTTCTTCTTCTTCTTCTTCTTCTTCTTCTTCTTCTTCTTCTTCTGCCTCGTCTTCTTCTTCTACCTCCTCTTCTTCTTCTTCTGCCTCTTCTTCTTCTGCCTCTTCTTCTTTTGCCTCTTCTTCTTCTTCTTCTTCTTTTGCCTCTTCTTCTTCTTCTTCTTCTTCTTCTTCTTCTTCTTCTTCTTCTGCCTCTAGGCCAGAGCTGGCGCTGGCGCTGATGCTGCTGAGCCTGCTGCTGCTCCCTCCACTGCTGCTCCCCCTGCTAAGGACGGTGCCCCTCCTGCTGCTCCTGCTGCCTCCCCCACCCCTACTGCATCCAGCATCCCTTCAGCTCCAGACTACCAGTACCAACCTGGGGGATTGTCTGGGACCACGGGTGACTTTCTCTCTGGCTCTCCACTCAACACCGATACAAGTGATACCACTGTCTACGTCTCAGACAAGCTTGACATCTAAAGGTGGTAGTAACGGTAGTGGTCTTTAAAACTCATTTTCATGTTTTATTTTTTTATATATATTTTACTTCTGTACGTTATTGTCTTTTTATCTAACAACCAAAGTGCTCAAAGCTGACAATAAAAATCAGTGGCCTCTTTTAGCAGTTCTGTGCATTCCCACACCATGGAAGAGTAGAACGCGCTTCACCAACCTTAGAAGATAAATAGACAGAAACATGAAAGGTTGCCTTCCACAGGAAAGAACCATTTAACACTTTTTGAAATGTGGTCACACCAAAGTGGTATCTTATCTCCACCACTTGCATTTCACATTGATAGGACATACACATTTGAGCGAATCACAGAAGGCGAATTGTCATATGGCCTGGAATGGCACAAAGAAGCAAGATCTTTGGGATCAATTCCGGTCTCCTAAATGGGTATAACTTTTAAAATATTCCCTATTTAACTCCTTTCATTCGAAAACATGCAGCTTGGAACCTTACATCATATTGATTCTGGAAGAAACTCGATGTCGATGAACGATGTCCTTCTTATTAATCGTCTAGAATCTCAAACAGAAGCACCTTAGCTTTTTGTTTAACCAATCCCAGCACACAATGCATTTATCAATAGTAGAGACCACTTGCCTGGTTATCACCAGACCAAATCGCGAGCGAGATAAGGTCTGGAGACCTGCCTAGTAGTCAGTCCCTATTATAAATACCGTAGGGGCTGTGTGGTTTGCGATTGACAACGGCTGTTTTTTCAGCTAAGAGATGACGGCTGTTTTCCAAGGCTAACAGATCACTGCAAATATAATACATGAAATACAATGCAAGGCGATCTTTGAAAGTAAGACAATTGGCAAAGGCGGAATTGTATTTCACACAATGGGGTCTACCACAGCCAGAGCTCATGGTATCATGTGAGTGTGGTGCCTGAAACCGTAACTCAGTGGTTTTTGTGCCGTGACACCCCTTTGGGCCTAAGAATATTTTCATGACCCTTCCATATTCCAAATGTCGAACATTTTTTGTCCATTATTATTGCTACATTTTAATTTTAAATTCACAGCAAAAATAAATAAATGTATTAATCATATAAGTGAATACTCTTACTAACCAATTTATGGACTAGACTAACTGTTGACCTGTGGTTTTCCACGTTTTTGTGCAAAGTCCCCCTTCCCATACGCAGTACGTCGGCGACTCCGAATGGGGCGTTATTTGGTTGGTTGTAATAGAGTAGACGCGTATTAAAATGTTAGCAGCTAGCTGCACTCATTCAGTTCATTGATGCTAACATGCTAGCTTCACTGGACTCAAAGAATGGCTGGAAGAAGGCCGGTTATATATTTTCTGTTACCAGAATGGCAGTGACAAAGTCATTAATATATTACTAAAGACTAAAAAAAGTGTAATGTCATCATAATACTGTAGTGTAGTACAGAAGTTCCAGCCCTTTCCAGCTTGGGGCCCACTTGAAATTTTCCATAAATGTTCGGGGTCCATCTCTGACCCAGTAAGCCATAAAGCTCAAATAATTAGTCAACAGCAACACACACAGATATTATTGAGAATTTTAGAAAATTATTTCAAGGCTCACTTGGAATATCTTCAGGGCCCACGGTTTGAGAATCATTGGTTTAGTACTATTATAATGAAGTCTTTTTAATGGCAAGTGCTGGCAGAACGGTGCGCATTACGAGACAACACCAACATAAGGGAACATGTAGGCCTACGTAGCAAAGCCCTCCATAACAAAATCACAGGATTCTTATTAGTGGTGTCAACAATTCGATTCGGCAATGCATCGCAATGCGGGGGCGGGGCAATTCAATTCAATGCGGCAAGTGTCATAATCTGTGTGGCATATTTTTTCAAGTTTCAATTACTTCCGTGTATATTTCCGGAGCAAATGAATGTTAAATTAAATAAAAGCACTTCAAAGCATTGCAAACTGTAAGACTGATACAGAAAACAGCCAATAAAATGTTGTTCAAAATATGACAGCTTTTATTGCCTCATCATGCCTGATGAAAACATGTCTTTGCTCTCAGTAGAAATGTTATGTATTGCGATGCATCGTCGAATCGAATCAAATCGCTACCTCCCGAATCGTAATCGAATCGAATCGTGAGGGCAGTGCCAATGCACACCACTAATTCTTATGCAGCTTAACTACTGTTAACACACACACACACACACATTGGATGGAATCCTTTGCAATACTCGCATTACATTGGACAGAATCCTTTGCAATACTCGCATCACATTGGACAGAATCCTTTGCAATACTCGCATTAAAACGCCATATTGCACACCTCTATGGAAATGGTCATACACATTTCAGGGCGAGTTGCAAGTATTTAGATGCTCTGAAAATCAGATGACAAGATAAGAAATTAAAAAGAAAGTATGAAGTTAGAAGAAAATAAAAATATAGACAATAATAGATGCAATTTGCTACCTCACAAAATGTCAGCTGTCAATCAAAAACAGATGTCAATGACCATGTTTTTTTCCTTCTATACTATACAGTATGTGACGTGGTCATATGCCTCACTGAAGCTTAAGAGACTCAACCTCACAAGTTAGTTAGCAGACAAAGACAAAACTGAATGCAAGGAAACTATTTCATAATTGAAAAGCTCGATGCCTAAAGTAGAAAGACCCTCGTTGCGCGTGATTGCTAGAAAAATATTCAGGTAAGATACCTTTTCTTACTAAAAATGAATAGTAATATATCAGATGTCTGACTAGTTGGGTCTAAGAGTTCCTCATTTGTTACCTATGATGTGTGTCTAATGTGGAGTGTCAGCAAAAAGCCTGTCGTTCACTGCGTCATCAGTCTACTCATCATTGCAGTGACTATACAGTGCTTTATATACAGTACATCCAGTACTTACTTACTTACTTAGGCCTTTACATTCCTTTCGGAACATAGGCCATTGATGAAGAGTTTCCACCCTCGTCTGTCTTGGGCCATTTTCTCCAGCCGTTTCCACGACAGTCCCCTCTTCTTTACATCCTGCTCTGTGCTCCTTTTGCGCTGTTACCCAGTTGTTCTTGGGTCCATGTTAGCGCCTGTTTGGTTATAGCTGTGTTGTCTTTCCTCAGGGTCTTTCCCTGTGCATACAGTGCAATACTAATATATATCTATTGTAGCAGAACAAGCAGAGTCACTTGCACCTCATTTTTTTTGCCTGTGTGTGTCCCATCTTATTTCAAAAGTGGACTGTAGTTCAGTAGGTATGCAGTGGATATTAACTCGGTTCCTTTTGCACTTTTCCACTGTCTAATTACTAATGCATAAACATTGTACAGTACACAACACTGATGGAAAAGTGTAGCCTGTTCGGATTGAGGGAATAATGTTTTACAACCGCAGAGGCATTATGACATTACCAAATTCGCCTTATTTTAATATTTGGTGTAACCAGACATCACTATGGACCTGTTCTGGTTTTATTTTCTGTAATCTTATTTTATATTATTTTATTTTATTTTATTTTATGACTGTTACAATATTTATACCATAACCATTGTTCTATGTGTGAACTATTAAGAAATTACATGGCTGATTTCTTCCAACTACCTTTTAGCTGTTCAATAAGTTTGTGTTTTTTGTGTTTCAATGAGTGCAATTATAAACAGAGGAGATTCACTTGAAGAGTTTATAGTAGCCATAGTATGAATGTCCAAACTACAGAAATATCTTAATACAAAGGCATAATATAATAAAATGCATGATACGCACAAACTGTGTCGAGATATTAAGATTTGTTATTTTTATAATTGCAGTAGATTGTTTTTGGTTTGATGAGAAGAATATGTATACATAATACTGTATATAGTACACACACGTGTGCACTTTTTGTTTATATATTTTAAGGTATATTTTCTCTGGGCTTTTTAGGCATTTATTTGACAGGACAGTTTGAAAGATGACAGGAAATGAAGGGAAAGAGAGATAATATAGAGCTTGAAAGTGACGTCTTTTCCCCTGATTTCATGGGACCTCAACGGAAAATTGTAGCATGTAATTTCGATCCCCTTTGAGTTGTGCCACGAGCTCCACATATGTTGTTTCTGATATTTTAGCAACCCCCAAACTTTTTAGAAGGGTGTGTTTCTTAAAATCTTAAATGCAGACGGACAAAATACTGATACTTCTACATGAATAATCTATATCTAGCCTCTTAAACAGCATATTTGTAGCCTAGCGCATATAATGGCTGAAATCAGAAGATATTTACTCGCTACCATGTTGTTAGATGGTCAGCTTAGGTCCCGTGAAATGCAGAACAAAGGGGCGGGACTTTCAAGCTCTATGGATTTAGCGCGCTGCACCACAGCATTCTCTACCCCCCCCCCCCCCCCCCCCTTTGCACTTTAAAAAAATAAACAAAAATAAACACTGGTGCTGTGGTACACTAGGCAGGTTTTTCACATTATAGGAGGGCCGCTGACAGCTTTGGCTGGGCCCAGGACAAAGTAATCTGAAAGGGCCCCCACACTCAATACATACAATGTAATGAGAACCAATTCTGGTCCCCTTCTGTCCCTGGGCCCGGGACAACTGTCCCCTTTGTCGTCGTCCCCTTGTCGGCTTCCTTGGTTATATAGCCAAATGCATAATAGCTTTGCTCAAGCCAAACTCACACTAATGTAAGCTCTATCCGATTTCACATTTCATTTGTATCCATGTTGCTATGATGTATGCCATTGAATATAAATCACATATGGGTATTTCTGTTTGATATGTAGATGGTGGTCATGTGCAGCTGGAAGAGTAAATATGTCATTTGTAGCAGTAGATGAAGTGTTGTACACAGGAATGATTTAAAAACTGATTAAACACTGCTGCAACCATTAAAGCCTTACACTTTCAAAACACTAACTTGACCATCATGTACACAGAAGTTGGAATTGTGTCCCTGTCGTGTCTGGGAATCTGTCATCTTTTACTAAAATGTAAATGTTTTGTCAACTAACACGTGTATGACATTAAAGGAACGTGTATGACATTAACATATCGGCTCTGAAATAATTTTTATGGAAGATTTATTTTAACTCGTGCAGTTCGTTTGAGCCTTCAGAGGAGTTGTTTGTCTAAATCCAAATGCAAAGGCAACTGCTTGGGATTCAAGAGACAGAAAATCCCTAAAGGTGCACTCACTGTGTAGGATGGTGGCCAGAGAAGGTATTGCAACTATGCTGCTCATTGAAGCTGTGCAGCCTTTTGTCAAATTCGATCTTTTTATGAATATCTTTAAATACTAAACTAATACACTATTGTGACCTAAGTACAGTACGTTTTGCCACAAAAACAATCTGAAAATGGGGATGGGCATGAAGAAGATCCACTGCCCCCATGTATATCAGGCTTGTACGAAAATCCGAATGGAAAGAATTTCAATTCAAAGTAATGCCATAATACGAACACTAGGTGGTGATGTTCTATGTACTTTCAATGGATGGTGCAGATTAAATTAAAAGAAATTCAAGGTAATGGCACCACCTAGTGCTCGTATTATGGCATTATTTTGAATTGAAATTCTTTCCATTCGGAATTTCGTACAAGCCTGATGTATATAGGGGGACCACACACAATCCAGTTTATGTAAATATGCTTGCTGCTACGCCAGTGAGAAAGACTGTATGGTGTCGTACACTATTTACTGTAAACATGTCATTGTTGGTATATTCCACCAGTTTACATGTCATATTACTTACTTGCACTGTAACCTAAGTATTCAAGTATTCTTTCAGGCGTACATGGCCGTAACTACCTTTGAGGACAGAGGTCATGTCTTCTGTATTTTTTTTTCCAGTAATGTAAAATTTATCCACAAAGTATGATGAAAATTGATATATGATCAACAATGATAAATTCAGTCTGTATACGCCACCCCCATTTATCCTCAAGGCAGTGATTAATGAACTTAAGACAAACTTAAGAATTTGACTTAAGTGTTTGAAGCATTCTAAATGTACAGTATGCAGTACAGCACACATTATTTGATCTCAGCATTTGAAAATGTCTGGTTACGGCCCTGCAAGCGTATTTTATGATGAAAAGAGAAATATGTTGCCTAAGTTGTCAATGGAAGCTGTGGATGTTCTATTTGTGTCCAACCATGGATTTTTTCCCATGTTGATTGTCCAGATGTTTTGCCCCTTTGTCACAACAACAGGAGACAGAGATGCTTTGGTAACACTGATATACACAGGCATGCTGATAAAGGCATGCCATTCATTCCCAGGGCCTTGCTGCCATAAGAGGGTGCAGGGCCGTAACGAGACATTTTCAAATGCGGAGGTCAAATACTGTGTGCTGTACTGCATACTGTACATTTTTTTTTACAAGTCTTAAACATTTTTTCATTTATCACCATCTTGAGAATAAATGGGGTTGGCATATACAGACTGCATTTATCATTGTTGGATCATATATCGCTTTTCATCGCAGATAAATGTTACATTTCTGAGAAAAAATACAGAGGACATGACCTCTGTGTCCTCAGTGGTAGTTATGGCCGTGAGAGGGTGTGCCACTTGCGTCTTTCCCACACCACCTCTTCATGGAAACCTCGAGGGCAAGAGGAGCTGAAGTAGTTGTCAGGACAAGTCACTGTCAAACGCTCTTTTTCAAGCCAAAGCCCAGTCACCAATATAATACTATAATCCATAGTTGTCGTTGCTAAAATGCATAGGGAGTAACAGGGACTAATAACGCCAAAGGAGTAGCATGAAAAAGGGAAGCACTAATGCAATAATACTGTAAAGTCCCCACAATTTCACCTCCGAAGGGACCACATGAACCTCACAATAATATACAGAAAACAGTTTCTTATTTACCATATACTGTAGTGACTTATTGTGGTTGCAGTGTTAACACTTGAGTCATCAAACATCTTGGGCAGTGTCTTTAAAAGGTTTTAATTAATTTTGTAACAGACACAGTGCATTCACCTTAGGCTAACATTTACAGTACACAGAAAAGTCACATTTAAAAATCACCAACTAAGGCTCTTTGCATCTGGGTGGCATTTTCTGAAAAACATTCTTGTATTTTGTTTTCCTTTTTCAAAAAACTTCTTCTGTGGCGTCAACTTAAAATACCCATGCTGACTTGAGGAATATCACGTGAAAATAACACACATCTAAAAAGTACCCAAACAGCTCCTTTATAAAAGAAACACACATAGGCTGCAAATCAGTCTCCTACCTCCCGCCCTTTCCTACCACCTCCAGCCTCTTGCCGCTGTGTTGCCTCTCCTCCGTGGAGAAAACAACATAGTTTCCTCTCTGTCAAGCCGCGCAGAGTGGCTTTGGGGGGGCATACTGTATCCCCCATCCAATACCTGATTGTAAACAAAAAAATGTTGGGCTTTTATGCCTTTATTTGTGATAGGACAGTGAGAGGGATACAGACGGGGAAGGATCGGCAAATGACCGGAATCGAACCCGGGTCACCGATGTAGCAGTGCAATGCACAGCCGTTTGAGCCACGGCTGAGCCAAGTGACAATCACATATAAGAGACAGTTCTGTTTGACGTTTTTGTAAGATTCTGAATAAAAAAAAAAACGTTGATCATTGATGATGTCGAGCCTTGCATCACAAGGCCAGAGGGGAGGAAAGGACGTGAGAAACGACAATGATTTGCAGCCATTTCACACACTTGTCCTTGGGTCTGTAATAGACCCCAAGACTGAAACCCGCCACCTGCTGTTAGGCCATGGCATGGCCACAGTTTGTCAAACCCTTTTCACTCCATCTTCTTCTTCTCAATGGCTTTGACTTTCCCCTCCAGAGCGTTGAGGCGGGACTCCACAGCCACTCCTTCTTTGCCGCCTGTGGCTAAACCAATCACAACGTAGCCCAGCACCAGAAAAGCCAATCGCATGGAAGTGACGTCTGTGGAGGCTCTGGTGTCGCCGACGATCAGCCCAAAGAGCCAGAGGGTCGCCACGGCCTTGACCAACCAGAAGACTCGCCTCAGCACAGAGACGGCCAATCGCAACACGAGAGAGAGCAGCCAGTAGCCAATCAGAGCCAGCACCGCCCACTTGGCTACCAAAGCCACGCCCTCTGGGGTGAAATGTGGAAAGGGGAGTTTGTCTGTGGAGAGAAGACAGAAGAGTGAGTGAGGCCTAGGGTTGCCAACCGTCCCTTGAAATACGGAATAAAAGTTAAAAGTGCTGGAAATTACATAGTTATTGATAGTTGGCAAACCTAAGGGGAGTTTGTCATTAACCCCTTAGCGCAGCACTACTCTCTGTAATGTCATGGCAATGTTATGACGTAGTTAAGCATTTTCAGCAAGTGAATAGGGTCGCCGGCGACCCCTGCTGCAGTAGTGAGTGAGACATTAAAATAGAGGTCAGAGGTAGGGGTGTAAATAATAATCGAAATGTATCCATGCATCGATCCTACGGCCGACGATTTAATCCAATCGTATTTTATTGTGGGGCATTCTTGAGTATCGAAAATAATCGAATCGCTGGCCCCTGTCCAATGACCTAGCTACATAACATAATAGAAGTAGAGAAGCAATTGGAAAAAATTGAATCAAATCTGTAGTGGCTACAATCCGTGTGCCACCGAGAGGCTAGTAAGGGAGTCACAAAGCTGACGCGCAAACATTTCTCTCTTCGTTTGTTGTCCTTTATTCGTTCCAATGTTAAGATCCAATACAAAAGTTAAAACGTCCTTAAAACCCACCACCGTGCAGTGGACAAGTGCGGTTGTGCGTAATAGCAAGCAATATTTCAAATTGTGCAAAGCAAGCGGTCAACAAATATTGTGCTCTTCCATTCCTAACCCCTCTCCCTGCCAGTCTACCGGTGCCCAGGTGCCTAAATACAAATCCTAATTGCCAACTAGGAGTCACGTGACACCACGGTGAACGTCAAGTTAAAAGCCAATACAAAAACATGCAAAGATAAGGCATATGGCCGCTACAGAATCGAATCGAATCGTATCGCATCGTGGAGAATTCTCAAGTATCGGAAATAATCGAATCCCTGCTTTATGTAAGGGTTAACGTTCGGCGAGAAGGTCGCTACCGTGGAATAGCAGCACGACAGAGAGAATCTTTAGACCCCGACGCGGAGCGGAGGTCTTGTTCTCTCTGAAGTGCTGCTATTCCACAAAGCGACCGACTCGCCGAAAGTTAACCCGCTTATTATATGGATATACTTAAATGATTCACACATGGCGGGGACATTTCTTTAGGCCTATTTAATGTGAAGTCTACTATAGTTTTTAATGTCAAAAGATTGTTGCTGCGCAAAACAAAACAGTGCCGTTGTGGAACACCGCTAACAGCTAGGTAGCCAGGACAACAGGTGTTGTCTATCACAGCAGCTGATTAGAGTCTTGTTGAAAAGTCGCTTTAGCAGTGAAAAGTCTTGTTGCCATTGACAGCGGTCTGTTATAGACCAACCCGTCCGTTATCGAAAAATAACAGACGTGCGAACGTTGGGGAGCCCCTTTGAAATGAATGGAGCATTCGACAGATGACGTCACAACCATATAATAAGAAATCGATAACGTATCGTATCGTCACGGCCAGAGGTGACTATAAAGAGAGCTGATGTGCCCCATAAGTTACGTGTGCTGCAATGTAACCAAAATCTACAGAACAACTGCATGCAAAGTGTTTATTATGAACGCAGACATATTGCATTGTATACAATGTGTTTGCATGAAAACATAATTTATGTATTGCTAGAATAAAGGCATAGGATTCATTAGTTAGTGGCCAGCTTTTATTAGCTCCTGTAAATTCCTATGCTAGCTTTCAGTAGCTTTTGTGTATCTTATGTTCAAATGAAGGACATACAACAACTAACAACTGCTTAACAGTGGTGGACAAAGTAAAAGTAAAAGTAAAAAAAGAAACAGTTTCTTTCTAACACTCAACTTATCTGAGTAAAAAGTAGACCAATGTCTTACGATAAGCTGATTCTGCACAGGTTAGGTTGAGTTTGTGGTGGGTCCTTGTTAGATTTTTATTGTTTTTCTGTAATAACAAAGTCTATCTCAATAGGTAGGTAAAATTAAGTAAGCGGTGTAACAGCTTTGTAATATCATGTGCTACTGTTGTAATGACACCACAAAAGTACTTTTACTTTGTCCATCACTGCTGCTTAATAAAGAAAAAACACCTCATTGCTGTTCATGACATGTACACAGATACAGGGCTGTGTTGCCTCGAGCTCTATCAAAAGCAGAAGAACCTGATCCCTGACTCACCGTCTCTCATTAACGACATCACTCTCACCCAGCATTCAACACCACCCAAAAAAAGGTTGCAGGAGGAAGGAACGTTCCGTCATTCCTTAAATGGGAGTGTGATTTCCCCTTTAGGCTATAGCCTTCACTTGCATACCAGGGCCGTAACGAGACATTTTCAAATACCGGGGTCAAATACTGTGTGCTGTACTGCACACTGTACATTTAGAAAGCTTCAAACTCTTCAGTAAAACTCTTAAGTTCGTTTTCATTCATCACTGTCTTGAGGACAAATGGGGGTGGCATATTAAGACTGAATTCATCATCGTTGATCATAGATCAATTTTCATCATAGATCAATTTTACAATTCTGAAAAAAATAGGATATGACCTCTGTGTCCTCAATGGTAGTTACGGCCATGTCTCATACTATTCTATTACACACAGAAGAGAGAGTGGTGCAGCCAAGCAAGTAGCAACTGAGGCATGACTAAAGTCGACTCGCAATACAATCAAGGACCAGCTAAAAACAAAGACAGCCTACTGTAGGCCCAGAAAAGCAGAAAAAAAATTGTTTCCACAACTTTAATGAGGCACGGGTCTAAATTTAGGTCTAATGTTTGACAAGGGTATTTTTAAGAGGGGGAAAGCATGTGCAAAATCCACCCAGCAATTTCTCTTTCTGGCATGATGCCAATAGCCTTGGATGTGAGCTCTGTGTGTATGCTTCAAACATGTGTTTGGGATTTCACTACAAAGACTTTTCTTTGCTCACTGCAAATCCCCTTGTGCAATAGAACAATGAATCAGCAAGCTGCCTGGAGGGCCAAATTGCTTCATCTTATAGAGAGATCTAGTACTACGGAACAACCTATGACCCTCAAAAACACACCAGAAACTTTGGATATACACTAGGCCTGCTATGAGGAAAGAAACAAGGGAGGGTCCAAGTGTTTGTGGATTTAAGATATAAGTTGAATTCCTTCCTCAAGTGTCTGTCAAGTAGTCAGACAGTGTCAAACACTGTAGTCAAACTGTCAGACTGGCTGTTAAAATAGCCCTCGGCAGTGGCTCAGTTATCATACAAGGGGCTGCACCAGACACCCAGAGATCATTTCCTGATCCTTACCCCCCATCTTTCTCCCACTTATTTCTTGTCTGAAATAAAGGTATAAAAAGCCCCCCCAAAATAAATACATAAACAATTTTTAAAAAAAAAACCTAGACGGAGTTGCCTTCAGCAGATACAAGGAGAGCTGTTAGCTTGTAAGTAGGCTAAGTAAGTAACACACACGCGGCCAGATTAACACACAGGCTAGATATGGCTGCGGCCTAGGGGTCCCCATCTGCCAGGGCCCCCCCTGACGGTGCATACACACCCCAAGCACGGACGTCCACTTAACGTCCACTTCACGTCCACTTCACGTGTCCGATATCAGTCCGAAACGGTTAGAAGACATGAATATAGATCATGCCTTGCACACAGGAGCGTGGTGTAAGCGCGGCGCATGTCCGGCCCGACCGGACATGTCCGCGATGCTCCTTGAAAATAGAACTGGAGTCTATTTTCCTGCGCGGACGTCCGCGTTCAATGAGCGGCTTCCATTGAAAATGAATGGCTGCTGCCCGCGGATAGAACGTGGACGCTGACTGTGCAGTGTGAAAGGCAGCCCGCAAACCTCTCGGACTCGCAATGCTCCCGGACACGTAAAGCGAACGCGAACATCTTGGTGTGTTTGTACCCTGATAAGCCAAGAATGGCAGAATTGTGACAAGATGTGATATTGAATAATTCAGCTGTGGTGCGGAGTACAGTGTTAATCTCCTGTCAATACTCCTCTCCACAGTTGAAAGACACAACATCCTTAATTCATAGCTTCTAATTATGACTGTGTGTAATTTTTAGAGATGCACCGGATCCAAGATCCGGTTCCGGATCCGGCAGGATAATAGGGTTTTTCACAGGATCCGGATCCGGTTCCAGGATCCGGTAGCCGAGGCTTTTCAGTCAAAATAGTTTGAGCCAACGTGATAAAAAGGGCCCACG
Organism: Engraulis encrasicolus; assembly: GCF_034702125.1. Lineage (NCBI taxonomy): Eukaryota > Metazoa > Chordata > Actinopteri > Clupeiformes > Engraulidae > Engraulis > Engraulis encrasicolus. The sequence goes on along the minus strand of NC_085879.1, from coordinate 30,477,370 downwards.
TGTGTGAGTAGGCTATGTGTTTCAACCCTTTCGTAGGATCCGGTATCCGGTTCCGGATCCGGCAGGATCTTAAGCAGTGGATCCGGTATCCGGCAGGATCCTAAAAATCAGGATCCGGTGCATCTCTAGTAATTTTGTCATGACATTTTCCTTCTCGGGGTGGTCCACAGTAACCTATAGCCCCCAGGTCATCTTAACCCAGCCCTGCCAACACTAACTACTCAGGTGGCCGGGCCCAAGCTCTACCTGATAAGGACTCAGAGGGCCAGGGGGTCACGGCTAAAAACAACAGTAGCAAAGCAGCTGTCAACAAAAGCTGTGTGCATTTTGGGGCTCCAACACACTCTTAAATTAGCCCTTTTCACCCTCCCTGACATCAGGCAAGTTTTGTTACCTGATGTGCCTGCTTTGAATGCATTGAAATGTTCATTGTTTGATGTAATGTGAAAAGGCCCATTCCCACCGCATTGTAGTAGCTTAAAGGGGCTCTATGTAGGATTAAAAGCTTAATTAATCTCTGTCCCGAGTCAGCTTATTTGAGTCAATAGTAAGTGTAGTATAGTACAGTATTTACAATGAAACACTTACAATTGCTTACAGCATAACAGCTTTGACCAAGATTAATTTGTTTGCTTATATTTCTCGTGTGGTTATGACACAGTAAGTTACTCGAGAGTTACCCTACAGCAGTTGCAAGCAAAGGGTCAGTTGCTTACAAACAAAACTCTTCACTACACTTAAAGCTCTTCAGCTTTTGATTAATATGACGTTTCTCTCATGGTAACTATGTGTTATTATGCCAATCTTTTCCATACATACCACTGAATCCGGTGGCCCTGAGGATCTCAGACACGTAGACAGCGATGACGTTGAGGCCGCTGGCAGCACCCTCTGACACAAACTGCAGCAGCATGCCCAGGAACTGCAGGACGCAAGAGGAGACAAGAGGACAGGACACGAGAATGTTTATTTGGCACTGCCGTGTCACAGGTAAGGAAATAAATGGCTGGTGCAAAACAAGAGAGCAGAAGACAGATGGGAAGGAATGAGCTACCGGACGCAAGAGGAGACAAGAGAGGTGTGGAGAGGAGGTTTAGGAAGCCAGTGATGGAGAAAAAGTGGGAGAAAAAGTAAATGACAACATATATATATATGTAGGCACGAGGAAGGAGGAGAAGGATGGAAAACACTAAATGGAATGAAAAAAAGAAACAAGTATTAAGCAACTCGGAGGGGGAAAGAATGTGAAGAACAATACAGTATATGTCAACGGGTGGAGGGAAGAGGAGGAAAAAGATGAAAATACTACGAAACAAAATCTTACAGGATGGCTGTAGTGCTAAGATAATCATAGGGAAGAGAATGCCAATGAGAAAATATACTGTATACTGTATGCAAGGGGCCCCTCGTGAGTTCCAGGAAGAAATGAACTCTCCACCATTTCCCCAAGTCATATATTTCTTTCTGATGGCTACACGATCTACAGACAGCCTACCTATGTCCTTAGCTCCTACCCCTCACTCGTGCAAGTAAATAAAGCTTATAAAGCATCTGATGCTGAGTAGGTGGTAGTATGGGGGGCCCCTGAATTAAATTTTGCTTAGGGCCCCATAAAGGCTTGGGCCGGCCGTGTGTATATGTACACATGAGGGTAGAAGGAGGAGGAGGAGGATGGAGAGGATTTTAAAAAAAACTACAAAAAAGAAGCAAAACTGTATGGACAGCTTACAGGATGGTTTTAAAAAGGCTAAGCTACTCATGAGGGGAGATGCCAATAGGGAAATATAACTTATCTGTTACAATGTGGAGGAAGGTGGAAAAGAATGCGGACTAAACTGCCAACAAAGAGAAACAGGATCTGACAGGATAGTTCCAAGAGAGATAAACTAATCATAGTCTAGGTGTTACATTAACATGATCAATGCAGATTACACAAGACAGAACGCAAAACCAGCTACTGTGTATTGTAGATTGAACAACAAAACAGGCCATCTTGATAAATGGTTCTTGTCTTGGCTCCGATTTCGGCCAAACCCTGATTCGGCAAAGTGCTCCAAGTCAGCACTTGGCCAAAGAACAGCTTGAAGCTTTGCCAGAGATAATTAACTTGGCTTGAGAAGTAAAGTGAGCAAGCCAAATAGCTGTTTGGCTGCCGTTCCCCAACTCAATGCCTGCGAACCCATCCCATCTCATACCATGTGAGCAGCACTGTAGTATTGTTTTAGCTTGGACACACAGCACATTGTGGACTGATGTGTCAATCAAAACAGTGAGGGGGGGCAGTTGTTTTCTCTCTACTGTCCATAATAGGGGAACTGTGAGGTGGCACGTCATTTCTCTGAATGGTCCGACCGACCTGTCAGTAATCCGAAAGCTTCCCATTCCCAAGCCAAATGACTGTTATCCCATAGCCTGATTATCATCGACTTTTCAAATCTCTTCGAGACTTGTTCTGACCAAGACCATAAAAATTATATGTCGCCTGGCTAGTTATCCCAGGCCAAATTCTGTAGCTGGAGCCTTAGCTATACATGCAAAACATAGGCCATTATATAGAGAAGGAATTTTATGAGAATAATAATACAAAAAATAAAGCGTACATAATTGATAGCAATATGTTATCCATGTATTTTAGCTAAATGTAGTGAATGAGAGAAAGCAATGTCGGCCCTGCCGTGGCCAAACGGTAGGGCACTCGTCTACCATGCGGCTGACCCGGGTTTGATTCCCGGCCCGGGTCCTTTGCCGGCCCTTCCCCCTCTCTCTCTCCCCACTCGCTTCCTGTCACCACCTTCACTGTCCTATCATAAATAAAGTTTAAAAAAAAGAGAGAAAGCAATGTCAAGTAGGAGGTGGAAAACCAGACAATGCACTGTCCTGTCAACCATTTCAATTTAGAAGTGAATCACTAAATAATCTGCCTCCAAAGTGACGTACGTATAGGAAATTGTCGGATGATGGAGAGATCTGAGCAAAAGAGCTTCGGAGAAATGGCCCGTCTCCGACTGGGAATGAAGGACACCTGACCTCACTACCAGCGAACACCAAAGACGGAGCTTGTGTAAAGATAACCTTGTCAAAATATTTCAGGAAGCTGACTTAGTTAACACTTCACGGCTATATTTCAGGAAACCGTGCCCTTGAAATATCACTCGCTCATCTTCTAATGGTGTTAATTTGTTGACTGAAATTGGGAATCTTTAAATAACGGACACTGTCAGATCTACATTTTTCACAACACAGTTGTGCTGTTTTTAGCATGAAGTATTTTAACTCTTTTACTGTCATTTGTGTCGCCAATGTTGATGTGTGCAAAGGTTTACGCTTTGACAGTGGGATGCAGTATTAGAATGAATGGGCAGCAGGTGGTGTCTTTCGGAGTACATTAACAACTGTGTAATACGCTTGAAAAAAGAGAAAATGCTTATAACACATGTGCACAACACATGTTGGCGATTATATCCAACTGTCCGTTTGTGTGTCAGGTATAATGGGCCTGTTGTAGTGTACACAAAGAATGCGGTGTTGAGTATGATGGGCGGGTATGCGTGTGTGTGTGCGTGTGCGTGTGTGTGTGTGTGTGTGTGTGTGTGTGTGTCTATTTGCCTGAAGGACAGATTTGTGTCATGACAGCTGGGCAAACTCTGCGACTCAAAGTCATAACTCATGCACATTTACACTCACACACACACAAACACACACTACAACCCGACACCCTCAGCACACAGAGGTGCGTGTGCACATGCACACATGCGCACAAGCAGGCACGCACGCACACACACACACACACACACCAGACACCCTCAGCACACAGAGGCAGACTCTCTCAGCACAGAGGCAATTGCAAGCGTGCACGCACACACACGTGTCACACGCACACACACACACACACACTCTCTCTCTCTCTCTCTCTCTCTCTCTCACACACACACACACACACACACACACACACACACACTTGCTGAGAGGCCGGTGATGGCCAGAGTGTGTCAAAGGACAAGTGTTTCACACCTGTTCCAGTGACATATAAAACCTGTACTGTGCTGAGACCGGCAGCCGGAGCACTTACCCTTGACAACAGTCAAGAGCCATGTGTCCTGCCTGCACAATAGGCTAATAACAAACAACATAAGAAGCAAATAGATGAAATATTTGACTAAGGAGATCAATCTGACACTAAGGGATAGACTACCCTACAGGTCAGGGGTTTTCAACCAGTGGTCGTGGCCCACTGGGTGGTCCAAGTCAGTATTGCGAGTTGCCATGCAGTTTAACTACTACAAGTATAGAGTAGGCCTAGACTACATACACCAACACAGTGGGTCATGAACTAAAATGGCTCAATCGGAATGGTGGTCCCTGGGCCAGAACCATGTTGAAAACCCCTGCTATTGGCAATTGGGTTACACAAAACAAAATGAATGAGAGGATGGATGAATGAATGAATGAATGAATGAATGAATGAATGAATGAATGAATGAATGAATGAATGAATGAATGGATGAATCTAACTGGCGAGGAGCAACTGCACATGTGTTGTTTGTCTTACCATAGCCACAGTATAGATGTTGTCTGGGCCAAACACAGACTCAAGGTACTCAACAGCATCCTGCCAGCCCACAGACAAGAGAGTAGAGGAGGGATAGCCGAGGTCGGTTGTGTCAGAAGGGGTCAGGAAAGGAGGAGTGAGAGGGGACGGAATTAGGCCAGAGAGAGAAAAAAGGGGTGGGGGTGAGAAAAGAGGAGAAGAAAAGAGAAGGGGGGATAAAGTGAGATTAACTTGTGGAGGAGGGGGGAGGCATAAAACGTTATAGGGGGAGGATAGAAAATGACAGGGAAAGGAATGGACAGCACACTGTTAGTTGGGTGATCATTTCCCCGACCCCACCATTAACTGATTCGAAATGTTAGTTTTGATTTGATCAGTGTGGATTTAGGTCAAAGAATAGAAAATGATGAAAAGGGGTCAGAAAGCGTGACCCACAGACATACAGGCGTCGAATATACCGTTAGAGGCTGGGAGACATAGCCAGCAGACAGACAAATAAGGCGTTAACAGCAGAGCCAGGTAACCGGGGGTCCTTTCTGTTCTCACCTCCACAGCTGTTTCGACAACATTGGTCCCCACAATGGACTCAACATACTGGCGCGTCACCTCTCCAGTCTCCGTGACCAAAGACTGGAAGCTCGGCGGAGCTGCGGTCGGAGGCGGAGGTGGCGGCGGAGAGGGCGCTGAAGTCTTCTCCGTCGGCACAGCCTGTCCATGGCATCCAACCACCATGGCGGATGCACACAGTAGCGCCATAAAAAACTTGACTGGATTGGAGGCAGCGCGGTTTGAAATGTCCTGGAAAACCATTTCGCCTCTGTTGAGCATGAGCAATATCAAAAGTATGGCAAAAAAATTAAAAAATATTATAATCGAGGCTGGTCGTCTTAGTAGACCTATTTGAAAAGCGGCAAACAAAAACGTCCCTTCATATGAAATATAAAGCGACGATTAAAATGTCCCAACGCAAACAATGCTCTATGTTTACACACGATGACAGACTGATTTACTGCCGCACTTGAGTCATCCACTTGACAATAAAGCGAAATAAGATTGTGGGCAATCAAAGTTCGCAAGAAAACAAAGCGCAACAGGCGGTCGTCTTGGCCCCAAATGACAGAGGGGACAACCCCGGCAGATTGCTCGAATAGATTTACTTTGCATCAACTCAGCATTATTTAATAATACACGTTGGCAACCTTCGCACCAACCAGAGTGGGACGCACAACCCAAGGACGACGCACCAATTAAGCTTGCTGACTATATTTGGTATTCGTCAGGAAAAAGATGCTAGGTGACGTTGAAGATAAAGGAATTATAACGTTGTATATCCAGTTTCAATCCTTTGCTTTGGTCGCTCGGAAATTCCTCCGTATATTTTTCGAAGAGCGCGTAAAATGGGAATGGTGCTCCAAACAAACGCGATGACGTTACAGTGAAGCAGCACGCCAAAACACACAAAGATCCCTTGTATTTGCTGCAGGTCTCGGTAGCAGGCCTACACCCAGTCCAATTAAATCACGGAACCTGTGTAGATCCTTATCAATAAGCAGACTGATGACGACGACGGTCGCTCGCGGTGTGTCCGTTCCCTGTTTGTCCACACAGGGGATTGCCGCTTATCGATGCGATTTAGTTGTTAGCAGCCCATGGCTCACTGACGATGGAGGGACGCGTCAGAGTTGAGAATAGCACGCTGGGACATGTGGTTTAAAGGGTTAAATCCAAGGAAGGCTAGAACTCGTTGTACTGCATTTTGCCCCTGTAGCTGTAGGTTTCAACTATGCGCTCGCAGTACATGGCTGTACCCGTCGGGCGGTTTGGAATTGGAGTGAGGAATGGGCTGTGGTTTTTCATGCCGTACAAATTAAAGATGCAATGCTGGACTGTGGCCAAAACAGATGCTGGTGGGTAGTTTTTTTTTACCCTCTAGAGCAGGGATGGGGAACAGTTTTCATTTAAGGGGCCACTTCAAATTATCCTCCAAGAGCCATACTATGAACACAAACCAGGATTCCCCATGCATTTAGGAACTCGCCTCCCACCTTCAATAGGTCCCCTGAATATTTAATTGTATTGCAAATGTAGTTTCTAGGATTTATTTCCAGAATACGTCATATTTCATGTGAAACTGCATTGAAATGGTATATCAGGGGCCGAATAAGACAGCCTCAAGGGGGCGTCAGGTGACCTAATGTTATACACGGGCACAGGGCACCAAGACAGCAGGGCACAGAGAAAAAAAACATTTTTGCAGTAATTTATTTTAAAAAGCTTAGATTATTTTAAGTAGTGCATGTGCGCTATTTTGTGCGTTTTCTGTAGATTAATGCTGTATGCTACACTTCAGCTAAATTCCAAGCAAATAGGTCTGGCGACGCCCCTGCTTCAAGACAGAGGTTCCCCACCCCTGGTCTAGAGGAAAGGGACATGAAAATAAACAGTGCATTTGAACGGGGACATAACATGATGAATAACATATGATATTAGTGCACATTTATCGCTTTTGCACCCGAAGTGGGTAATGATCTCAATTTTGTTTTTGGTTTCCGTTTGCATTGGTTTAAGGAGGAAGGCCAATCAGCTGTGTAGGCCTTCCCTATTTATTCGGACTATTTTTTTAACTTGAGTAAGATGCCTGAAGAAGATCTATGATCGAAACGTTGCTCCAAATAAATTAAGTCTTTTGCAAGCAGTGTGTGTGCAGATCCTTTCCCACTCCTTAAGGAGGAAGGTAACATTATTTCATCAACTGCAAGAAAATAACAATGAATGATCAAAATAATTCAAATGAATTAGTTACTACGCTTTTCGTCCTGGTTTCAGAGTTACAATCAGGAACACTGGGAAAGTCACATTATCATTTTTTATTGTTATTTATTAACTGACAATAGGCAAATATTACAATGAACTAAACAGACAAAACGTGAAATGGCAGATGCAGATGGCCGCAGATGCACATGTCTCTCTGCTCCTCTGCCAGACCTGGTGGGCAGGTGACATCAGTCACACCTGTCAGTCAGGTGACGCTCCTGCTCATATAATGTCACATCATCATCATCATCATCCTCATCCTCGTCATCGCCACCAAGCACGGCCACGCCAGAGTCTAACGGAATGTAATGGAAGCAAGTGTGGCTAGCTGACCGTATGATGTGTCTTCTTTACCATATCTCTGGATGAAGTACTCTTTTGAAGTTTCTTTTGATGCATTTGTTTTTAATGTAATGTCTTGTGTTATGTATGCATGTGTGTGTGCAACGTATGGATGGTTTGGGTGCAGTGTGTGTGTGTGTTTGTGTGTGTGTGTGTGTGTGTGTGTGTGTGTGTTATGTGTGATGGTATGCGTCTGCAGTGTATGAATGTGTGTGCTCGAGTGTGTGCAATGTATGAATGTGTGAGTGTGTGTTTGCGTGCGTGTGCTGTAAATGAGGGGGGAAAAGTATATCTAGCCTATACACCCCCCTCACACCCCCAATTCTCTCACACAACTACCACTGCACGTCTCTCCACCTCTTTCAAAACACTAGGAGGAGTCCACCCCTGAAGAGCACCAAGTCACCACACCCTCTTAACCAATCCGCCCTATCACGTCTTTGAAAAACACCAAAGTCAAGCCTGCAGACACTGAGCTGTGGTGGACGGTCAGGAATGGAGACGTGACCAGCTAAACAGCCAATCACGCTGCAGAACAGGGCGGGAGGAAAAGTGGGTGAATATTGGATCATGGGAGTTGGAGTTCGTTCTTCGTTCTAGCTGATGTAGATGCGGTGGAAGTCGTTGGCTCCGAAGGCGGCGTTGCACTTGGGGCATTTCCTTTGGCGCGTGTCGTAGCGCGTCTTGACGCACTCGAAGCAGAAGACGTGGAAGCACTTGGTCAGCACCGCGTCCTTCATGCGGGAGTTGCAGCACGGACAGGTCAGACGAGCCTATGGGGAGAGAGGAGGGGAAGAATGTTACGAGGAACGCACCAATCACAGAACAGACAAATATAATAGACCAATCATTCATATCAGAGAGAAGCTGATCAATGTGATGGGAAGAGTAACTAACAATCACTTCGCACAGAGCCGTCTAATAAGAGAGTTACGTCACTCCCTTAGACCTCAATGGTCCAATCTTTCCACAGCAATGGCGGCTCTCATGGAGCCTCAAACATGTAAATCACCATTGACTTTAGTTCCAATAGAAGTAGTTACTTAGTTCCAGGAGGTGGCTCTAGAACACAGAAAATGTGGTAAAGGTAAATGTAATTCGTTTGTACTTAATCTTGTTTGGTATGTAATGGTTCTGTGTTAGTCTCCAGTGAACAGAAAGTTGCTGTTTAGAAACATTTTAATCTACGTGAATCACTTCACCAACCGACTTCCTGGTCCCCGGTTGACAAAACTCTCTTATTAGACGGCTCTGACTTTACAGGACAAATGAGCCTGGGCCTATGGGGACAGAGAGTGGGCGGGACAAGGAAAGAATGACAGAGGAAAGGCCCCATCACATAACGTGATAAAAGAGGAAAAGGCCCTATCACATAACGTGATATAAGGGAGGCAATTTAATTACGTCAGAGAAACAGACCAATAATTTCAGAGAAACTGATAAATAGGATATGACAGGAGCAGCACCCATCATATCAGAGAAACAGATCAATGATTTCAAAGAACAAACCCTCATCAAATCAGATATCTAGTGGGCCCAAATAGTGCTGGAATGACAGTCTTCCAGGAAGCATACACAGGCCTATTGAGTGTCTGCAGACATGAAGAAAAAAAGCCCCCATCCACCTAGGTAGCATTCCCTTCATCTTGTTTTTCAGGAAGGGAGAGAGAGAGAGAGAGAGAGAGAGAGAGAGAGAGAGAGAGAGAGAGAGAGACAGAGAGATACAGAGAAAGACAGAGAGATTTTCATTACAACTTAGGAGAAATCCCCCAGACGCTCAGTTACCTTGTATTCGTTGATCTCCTCGTTGAGGATCTCGTCTCCAGTGGCTCCAATGTTGTCCGCCGGCTTCTTGGATTTCTCCAGCTTTCTCCTCAGCTTGCAGATGTCCTCCTGTAAGGCAACAACAGAGTTATGGGGTGAGAGTTAACTTGATGAAGCAACAGCGAAATGCGAGACCAAATAAACTACCAGTTATACTAGTGATTTATCCTCCCTTTACTTTGATTACTTTTACTGCACATCACCAGCACCTGGACAGTGTTCGAGCGAAAGCCCCACCTGGGAAACTCCAACTCCCATTGTCATTGTCATTGTGACACAGCTGCTCCACAGCACACAAGTGTTCGCTGCACATTGCACACAACAAAATTGTTCGGGAGTCGAACCAGCAACCTTTGGGCTACAAGTTTGTCGCCCTTACCGCTTACCCATGACTGCATGACGCTGACCCTGCCTTTGAGATTTATGGGGCCCTTTATGTACTCACATGTTCATGCCATGGCATGCTTGAGAGGCTTTAGGGCAGTACTGAACTGTGCTGTGCTGGCAGTGAAAACACATTTAGAGTTGGTGGACAATGAAGGTTCTGTTGATCTGCATCTATCTATAGTTAGCTGTGAAATGTTAACATTGCTCGTCGTCGCAACAAAACAATGTGTGTCACACATACACTTTTATCTAAAGCAACTAAGTTATTTCAGTACAGGGTATTAGTTATGACCCCCCTCTTTATGTGTTATTTTATGAAATGTATGGGGTGTACGTATTCTAGTTTATACATGTGTATTTCCTATGTTTTCCTACCATGATGATGCAAAATACTTCGGACATATGCCTTGTTATTGATACAATACATTTGAATGTTTGTGACATGTCATGATCCTTAAATCCTGCCTCAAGTCCACCATCCGCCAATCACCTACAAGTCCACCAAGCGTATGTGCTCGCTAGGGCTGTAACGATACACTCAACTCACGATTCGGGTCATATCACGGTCTTCGACCTACGGTTTGATACGCACTATGTTGTTTTTAAAAAGTTTAAAAATCAATAACGATGATGAGTTGAAGCTTGTGAGCACGATCACATCATATCATGAGGTTGTTTTCTAGACTGAAGAGTAACAAAACTTTTAAGAGGGCATATCACAATATACGTTGCGATTTCTTGATTCGATACAATATTGTACATTTTGACACTCCAGTTTCTAACTCCACAAAACAAGACAGAAGACTTGGAACAAAAGTAGGGTGTAACACAGTCAAATTCAGCTTCCTTGGTGCAGTTCTGCACTCTGAGTGCATTTCTAGCTCATATTGGTACAGGATTCGAATCTGGAACCTTCCTTTTATTCCCCTTGGGATTGCTGACAAAGACCACACTGACAGATATGGCATATATATGAACATACCAGCTACTGAAAGTTGTACAACTGGACTGATGGGCCTTACACCATACACCTTGGTCTAGGGCTAGACCATACATACACCTCCCCGAAGTGCAACTTCAATGGCAGTTTCTTTGAGCAGTGTAAACCAGTGATTCTCAAACTTTTTCAGACCAAGGACCACTTTGTCCCCCCAAAAATGTTCAGGGACCACCTATTAACTGAATTGACAGTTGACGGGTGCTATTTCAACACTAATTTTGAAGCAGATCACTTACTTTTTATTCACATTTACAAGCCTGTCTTATTGTGGTGAAAATATGACTTCAGACATGTTTGGCTTTGTAATAATGTTACAAATATAGCCTTCAGCTTGCTTATCTTGGAAAAGCAGAAATCCCTTTGAGGACCACCTGAGCTCTGTCGCGGACCACTAGTGGTCCCCGGATCACACTTTGAGAATCACTGGTGTAAACTAATATTGACTGTGTAAACTAATATTGACTGTGTAAACTAATATTGCTTGCTCGTGTCTGGTTGTGTTTGGTTTCCTTGACGTACAGCGTATAACTAGCCTGAAGGACTGCTTGATGTTTGTCAGTGTGGAGAAGAGGAGCGTTGATTTGAGTATGTGTGTGTGTGTGTGTGTGTGTGTGTGTGTGTGTGTGTGTGTGTGTGTGTGTGTGTGTGTGTGTGTGTGTGTGTGTGTGTGTGTGTGTGTGTGTGTGTGTGTGTGTGTGTGTGTGTGTGTACCTGTGCACGGCGTGCGTTAAAGGACTCCTTCTCGCGGGTGATGCTGTTCTCCACCACCTCCTCCCGCACACCACTCAGACGCTGCTGCACAGACTCCAGCTGCGTTTTCAAATCCTCCGACATTAAAGCAGACTCCTGCGCCTGGAGGAAGGGGAGAGAGAAAGAGAGAGACAGAGAGAGAGAGAGAGAGAGAGAGAGAGAGAGAGAGAGAGAAAGAGAGAGAGAGAGAGAAAGAGAGGGAGGATGGAAGGATGGGTGTGGTGGTGTTGGGATGGAGAGGGGAGAGGGAGGTAGAGAAAACATTTGAGAGGCAGGGAGGGAGAACAGAGGAAAGAGGGGTGAGGGAGAGAGAGAGAAAGAGAAAGAGAGAGATTGAGAGGGAGGGAGGAGGAGATGGAGAGCAGGAACAAGAATGAACAGACAAAGAGAAGAGAAATTCTTCCATAAGCACTGTTGGCTGGCCGCAGTAAGACAGACTGTGCAGTGATGCACATTGATATATGACGAGATTAAAAATATCCACAGCAACAGATCCATAAATGATCAAACACAACCAGTCTTCTGGCTCTACGCATGAAAAATGATTGATCTGGGGGTGCTGTGGCGCAGCGCGCTAAGCCCCCCACATTTGGGCTTGCATGCCCACGGGGACCCCGGTTCGAGTCCGGCCGGGGTCATTTCCCGATCCCACCCCATCTCTCTGTCCCATTCGCTTCCTGTCACCATCTCAGACTGTCTGAGTAAATAAAGGCATAAAAAGCCCCTTAAAAAAATATATATATATATATATTATATATTATATATATATATATATAAAAAAGATTGATCTATCCACTTGATGATCACTGCAGTCATTCTTCAACATCCATTTTTAAAGGATTAACAGGGATTAGCTCAAACAGCACATGTACAATGACCAGGAAATGTATGTCCTCAGAAATGTATTGCGCCAGTAACATCATTACATGCAAACTTGGCCTGCCCTGCACACAAGGAATTTGGCAAGTTGCCTCCGTACGGAATTCCAAACGGATTTGTCTGCCTTTGCCAAACTTGGTACAACTCCCAGCTCAGTGCTCAGAAATGGAAGAATTTAATTAAGGAACAAAACAAACGGTTGACTAAGGAAAGACGTATTAGGCCTGGCACATGCCTGAACTGTAAACAAGTTGTCAAAGTTCATAAGGGTCCCCTGTGCACATGCCAACAGCAATGCAGGTGCGTGTATGAGACTGAATACATAGTCATAAAAGACACCTTAGTGTTTCATTATTAACACACTGTGCTCATCAAAAACTTGTTTGTGCCAAAAAAGCTAACAAAAGGAAAATAAATAAAAACAATACATCCTTGTGTGGCGTTTTATGATTCACTTGTGTAAACAAGTTGTATTTTTTCATACCTTGCGTTTGTTCATGTCTAGAGCCTGTGTCCTGAGCGTGAGCTCCCTCTCTGCAGTGCTGATGGTGCCCTGTAGGAGGCGCTCCTTCTCCTCCAGCTTCCTCACCACCTGCAGCTGGGCGTCCACCTGTGGAGACAGGACAGAGTGAGCAACACACCGGCGGAGAAAGTGGAAAATAGAGCATAGACCTCCAGCAAACACCTAAACCCACTTCCCTCCTGTTAATGTTAGACAGCACAGTGAAGAATGGGACAGGAAATGAGTGGGAGAGAGACGGTGGAGGATCGGGAAACGACCCAGGTCGGGAATTGAACCCGGGTCGCCCGTGTAGCACTCCAGTACCCAGCCGACTAAGGCATGGCTGGGCCATGTTATGTGTTTTAATGTGCTTTGGTTCATGTTAATATTTTTACGCCTTTTTGTTGATATTGATAATGAAGAAAATGAGCCGGAGAGACCGAGATGGGGTAGCGTTGCCTACTGTACCACCATGAATGCCTTGTAAAAATAGTGTTGATCAGGTGCGGTTGCCTGATATTATTATTACTACCGTAAATGTCTACTAGTAATTGTCAAATGTGGCATATGGTACCGCCATGCCTAATGTAACGCTCAGATCAGATATAGCCAGGTTAATCAGTGGTGAGGTGACGTTTCCCACCTAATAAATGATCCTACGCTACGTCCCGTGCCTACAGCCTAAAAGCCTGTAGCCTATCCATCTTATTATTCTGCCCATTTCAGCATTTGTCGTAGTCTCACTTATTTGTCGTTGTCAGACTTTTCCAAATCTGCTAGTTGCGGTTAGGCTGCCTAGAGCCCTTCTGAAAAATTAAGCACTAGCAACTATTACCCAAGTAGTACTGGTGCCGCCCTTGTAATTGCTGTGGATTATAAAAGGGATCGAGTCCCATGATCACACCTGACTTCAGGCACCATGCTAAACGACTATATATCCCTGGAGATGTAGCCAGGGCTGGCTTAAGAAGGCACGGGCCCCCCAGGTTACAGGTTGCTGTGGGGCCCCCCGGGGGACAAATTCCGAGACAAATTTACATAAACTGTCATAATTACAGACTAGGAATTAAGGTAACATGTCTACCGACTGTACTCAACACCACAGATGAATTTTCCCATATTGCATCTCGTCACAATTCTGCAATTTTTCACTTTTTGCCAATCTGGGCCCTCCTGGCAGGTGGGGGGCCCTAGGCTGCAGCCATATCTGGGCTGTGCATTAATCCAGCCCTAGGGATGTAGCCAGAACAGTCAGGTCAGGTCAGAAGAAGGTGGTCAGTCAGATCAGGTGAAGCAGGGACAGACTATCCATAAGGGCCAGCGGCACAGTGCCCAGGGGCACCAAACATTTTGAAAAGTGAGGGGACAACAAACCAATAGTCTCATTAACTTACATGCAACATCGGCTAGCCTATATAAACACAGTCCATGCTTCAGTCATGGCTGTTTGGCTTCATTATTTGAACACCCAACAACACAACACGTCCTCTGCATGTTGAGCGTGAACAACGCTGGTCTACAGGTCCTTGTCTTTCACTTCTACTTTCCCAACACGAACAGTGCCATGCCTTTGCTTATCCCCCAATGTTATCCCCCAAAAAGGGGCGCAACGCACATAGCACTCGTCACGCCGGTTATACGTATAAGTGGGGTGGGGGGGGGGCTTAGTGGACCCACCTGTGTCTTGAGCGTGAGCAGCTGATCTGCCAGCTCCTCCTTCTCCTCCTTGAGCAGCTTGTGGATCTGGTTGGACTTGATGCGTTCGCTCATCAGCTTGAAGTTAGCGTCGTCCTTCTCGCGCAGCTGCTGCATCAGACGGATGTTCTGCTCCTGCATGTCCTCAAACGCCTGGCCCGTCACGTCCATCTCGCTCAGCAGGGCGTCTTCCTCCTGTGGACGCGTGGACGCACGCGCGCGCACGCGCACACACACGCACACACACACACACACACACACACACACACACACACACACACAGACGCACACACACGTAAATAAAACACCTGGCCATTCACGTCCATCTCAGTGATCAGGGCTCTTGGGGGACAAGCAAGGGGATGGAGAGAGCGAAAGGGGGGGATAGAGAGGAAGAGAGAGGCAAAAAAGGAGGAGGGATGGGAGGAGAGGAGAGGGGGAAAGAGTGAAGGAAAGATGTATGAGAGGAAAATACTTCACATTTTTTAAATACACATAAAAGACAGACACAATGGTGCTGAAATGTAGCCTGGTCCACACCAGACAGTGTGTGTGTGTGTGTGTGTGTAGCTTCAGCGCCCCCTGGTGGAGCAGAGCTGCACACACTACCGTCTGGTACAGAGCCATAGAGCAGGCTATGGCTTCAGCCAGAAAATAGACGGCGCATTTATTGCTTCAATATCAACGGCAGCGCTCATTGAGGAGTCAGAGGAGGACAGATTAAAGACTATATTGACTCTTTAGTCAAGTCAAGTCAAGTAGGTTTTATTGTCAATTTCTTTACATGCACTTAGAGATTAACAGAAAGGTTTCTGAAGGTATTTGGTGGTGGTGAGGCCACGCAGAAGCAATAAATGCTCTATCTAGAATGTGCAGTGAATATGCAGTGTCCCCAACGCATTTTTGCTCATGAAAGTACAATTTATTTGAAGAATATTGACATTTACTCACTTTTGTAAAGGCATTGATATTAATTCTGAGCACAACTGTACAAGTACACACAGACAAAGAAAGAAACACATACAGACAAAGAAACAAACACACACCTGTTTGGCGAGGGAGAGCTTCTTGTTGAGGATGTCTATCTGTTCCTCTACGGAGCGGATCTTCCGCAGCGCCTCCTCGTCCGCCATCTTCTTCCCCTCCCTCCTCTCCCTCTCCTCCAGCTCGCGCAGACGCTGGCGCAGCTCCTCGCCCTGGGACGGGAAAACACACGCACGCACGCACACACACACAATTTTTTTATGGACAGAAAAAGACACTACAGACACATGGGAAAAAAATATTGCAGGTGTGTGTGTCTGAATTACCACACACACACACACTTTCATGTTTCATATTATGCACCCAAAAACAGCCATATCCGCGGAGAAGTGCTGGGAGAGGTGAAGGGAGAAGTGTGTGTGTGTGTGTGTGTGTGTGTGTCTGTGTGTGTGTGTGTGTGTGTGTGTGTGTNTGTGTGTGTGTGTGTGTGTGTGTGTGTATTTTTTGAAAAAAGGTTCGCACACTTCTTACAAGATAATGTGTCAAGCCTTGTGTTTGGTAGTGAATCTGAGGAAGACCGAGAGGTGGAAACGTCATTGCCAATGGATGAATAAATAAAAAGATGAAAAAATAACTTCAAGAAGAAAAATCCAAAGAAGTGTGCGAACCTTTTTTCAAAAAATACGTAATCTTTTTGTTCAGCACCAGGGATTGTGCACAAGTAACTCTCTATACGTGTGTGTGTGTGTACCTCTGACTTGGCCTTCTTCTCAGCAGCCATGAGTTGCACCTTGTCCCGCTGCTCTTTAGGGGCCGAGCGGTACATGTCCAACAGCAGCTTCATCTCCCTCTGAGACTCCTGGGCTTTCCTGAAATCACCACCACCACCATCATCATCATCATCATCATCATGTCATCATTATAACATTCATTACATACTTTTTTGTCTTGTATCTTCATATACAAACCCCAACTCCGATGAAGTTGGGACGTTTGGTAAACAGTGAATAAAATCAAAATGCTATCATTTTCAAAACATTAAATCAATTCATTAGATGGAGAATAGTGAAAAGACAACATATTAAGTGTTAAAACCGAAAAAAAAATATTGTTTTGGGGGACATATGTACTCATTTCTAATTTGATAAATCCAAAACGTCTCAAAAGAGTTGGGACGGGGATCAGTGAAATTTAGTAAACATCCAAATAAGATAAAACAACAAAGAAGAACATTTCAAAATGAATTGTACTGACGGACAATATAGGTGTCCAGGTATAAGATCATCACAGAGAGGCTGAGTCACTCAGAATTAAAGATGCAAAGGGAATAATTACCATAGTTATTACATACGTTTTTGAATTCCCTTTGATTTACCACGATTGAGTGTATATAAGACATATTTTTGTTAATAAAATCATTGTATAGGTTCATGACATCATGAAATATATATTGGCTGTAGTCTCACTCTAGCACTCCAGGAATTAGAGCTATTGAAAATTGACCATATTAAGAATGCTTAATGCATGAAAATGATACAGGGATGTAACATTCTCCTAAGCACCTGAGCTCACTTGAAATAGACCCAGAAGACATGGGAAACTGTCCTTTGCTTACAGAAGTCAGCAGAAGTTGTAGAAGTCCATTCTTTTTGACAATAATAGAGCATTGCACATCCTGTGCTAGAGTAAAAATGGACCATCCAACTTGTGTTAGTGCTAGCTTCAAAAGTCAGCCTCCATGATGGCATGCGGGTGCAGTAGTGCATTGGTTAAGATGTTCTCACTCATCTGTAGAGTTAAATACAGTGCTGAATGGTATAAATGGATTTTAAACAGCATGAAAAGCCACTCATGCATGATATTTTGAAGGGAGATCTTCGATTACTGCCACATAGTAAGGTCAAATTGCATTCTCTACTATGTTTTAACAGTTTGGCTCCATCATAAGGACCAGCAGGTGATAAAATGGTGGGTTTTTGGTCAAGACCTGTCACACTGTAAGCACTACAGAAAGGAAAACATTGCAAAACATGACAAGGAATACACCCACCATTTAAGCTGGTGAAATCATGTCCAAGATAGGAATTAACACTGTTTTTTATATAAAATCATCTCATCGGTTAATGTATTTAACTGTTAAGTGTTGTCTTTTGTTTTGTTTTTAGTCTTCCTCGACATTTGCTGCCATTTATTGTCCCCGTCCCAACTCTTTTGAGACGTGTTGGATTTATCAAATTAGAAATGAGTACATATGTCCCCCAAAACAATATTTTTTCTCAGTTTTAACAGTTAATATGTTGTCTTTTCACTATTCTCCATCTAAAGAATAGATTGAATGTTTTGAAAATGATAGCATTTTGATTTTATTCACTGTTTACCAAACGTCCCAACTTCATCGGAGTTGGGGTTTGTAGGTCAATGTCTGTATGCAAGTTTGGTCTATTATGTTTCATGAGAAGAGGCATGAAACAATATGAGAACAAGGTTTCACATGCAAATTAAATCAGTTCTAAATGCGAATTAAATCAAGTTCTTGTCATCATCATTTATCATGTCATCATTACAGCATTCATTACATACTTTTTAAAATATTTTTTTTGTCTTTTTCAACTTTATTGATGATAGGACAGTATGAGAGGTGGAGAGGAAGCAAATGGGGAGAGAGATGGGGAGGGGTTGGCAAATGACCCGGGCCGGGAATCGAACCTGGGTCGGCCGCATGGCAGGCGAGTGCTCCATCGGTTGGCCACGGCAGGGCCTCATTACATACTTTTTTGTCTTGTATCTTCATATAGATCAATGTCGCAAGTTTGGTCTATTAAGTTCCATGAGAAGAGGCATGAGAATTATATCAGTTCTTAAAGGTGCACTGTAATATTTTTTTTTAGTTTCTTTCCAGAATTCGTGCTGCCCATTCACACATGCTGAATTTTCACGAATAGTTACCGCTACCATCAAATTCATCAAATTTTCGAAGGAAAATTTTTCTTTTTATACATGAAAAGGTGGATCTTCTCCTTTTTCGCCATTTTGACATTTACTGTACCTTGGTTATACTGGCATATATTAGTTTGTTATAGAGTAAATATTCATGAAAACATCAAAACTGGCAATAGGCAGCGCAGTTCCAATGAGCAGCATGGTTGCAATGGCTACCTACTCTGGCCACCATTCTACACAGTGCACCTTTAAAACAACAGTAAAAACCAATGGGAATCCTACTTGAGCTCGGCGCGGAGCATTTTCAGCTGCTCTAGCTCCTTCCTCTTTGGTGGTCCTCCTCCTCCTCCAATCACGGCGCAGCGCTCCGCCGCGCTCTCTTCCGATTGGCTGCTGCTGGTGCCGGCCCGGTCGCGCTCCTCCTTGACGCTCACACTTCCCCTCGTCACCCTCTCCTTCTCCTTCTCTCTCTCGCGCTCCTGCTTCTCTTGCTTTTCAGGCTTCTCCTGTTTCACCTCTTTCTCTTTCTCCTTCTCTTCCTTCTTCTCTCGCTCTGGCTTCTCCTTTTCCCGCTCCCCTTTCTCCTTCTCCTCCTCCTTGACGGCCATCTCCGGCTCTGTGCCGGGCTCCGCTTTGACAGAGGCGCCTGGAAGAAAGATCCGTAAACAAACAAAATAAATATCAGAGAAAGAACAAGAGGCTGAGAAACTAGTGAAAGGTGATGTTCAGGCCAAAATTGGCAAAAGTACAGCACTATTTTCATTTTGTTTTGAGTCTCGGGAGAAAGTTACAATTCTGTTAATGTCGTGGCAATGAGCTATGAGAAGTTTCAGCCAATGACTGTGTTCAGCCAAATCCAATCAGAATGTCTTGAGCGGAGCTTGAGCTTGAGTTCAAACCCATGAGCTGAGTAACAGCAGCGGTTTAGAACCCATGATAGTACTATCTTTCAATGGTCATAGCTAGATGCCCTGTGTTGCTCTTTGGTAGCCTGATGAATTATCTGGTTTCATTTTACATTTGAAAACCTCGGAGCTAGAGTGAAGTAAAACTGAGCAGAGTAACTGGTACTGTTTTCAGGTTAACAAGAACGGTGCCCGTGCCTGTACCAGTTATGTTCGGAACTGAAGTGCTCACCTGTGAACCACCCTCGTTCATACCTGGGCCCTGGTTCTGGAAAGCATCGCTGCTAGCCAGTTAGCAACTAAGTTGGTTGCCAATGGGAAATTGCATTGCAACCAAGTAAGTAGCTAACTTGAGCTGGGCTTACACTGTGCGACTTTTGCCCCTATTTTGCCCCGATTTGGCACTCGCGCGACTTTTTGGGAGTCGGGCCGATTTCTTGCTCAATCGCAGGTCAATCGTGAGTCTCGCATCGTGCAGTGTACATGGGGTAACGACAAGCGATTTCGCCTCACGATCGTGCAATCGCGGGGTCGCAAGAAAATCAAAACTGTTTGATATCCAGGTCGTGGCTCCTGCGTAAATCGCACAGTTAAAGCAGTGCTACGACCCGATTTGACACTTCACGTGCACAAATGAATAGGGCCGTGCGATTTGCTGTTGAGCGCGACCTCATCTCCACCTCAGGTGCGCATGTTCCCTCCTCTGCATACCGGGGAAACATGCCTGTCGCGTCGCGCAGTGGAAGCATTTGGCTCGCATCCGACTGTCGGCTCGTATAGTGTGAGGGCGTGAGTCGTGAGATGTGAACTTTTAAATAGTGAAATTCCATCGTGCAGTGTGAGCAGGAGCTTAATACCCACGAGCGAAAATATCGCACAGTGTATGCCCGGCTTTAGTTAGCAACGATGTTGTCGAGAAACCCCTAGCACCCCTAGCTTTGAACTTTTCCGCATGGGACCATTTGTTACCTGGATGAACCTGCTGATGTCAATGTCGTCGTCGCAGTTCGAGATTAGGTGTGGGAACGGGCACTGGCATTATTTTGTCAGCCTGAACATGCCTTGACCGGCAACAACCTGGCTAGCTCTTAAAATATTTTTGTGCCATCTTTATGCCGGTTTTGTCAGTTTGGGTTTCCACAAACAATAACACTGAGGTTATGGTGAGAAGCATTACGTAGAAAGATCCAATCAGGCTTCACCTGTGCTGTTGGGCGTGGCTGAGTCGTTGTCGGACTCCGTCTTGACGGTGGCGTCCCCAGTGGCCGGGGTGAGGGGGGACGTGGTCTCCTCCTTCACGTCCAGCTCCGTGCTCGACTGGGATTGGAGCACGGTGTTGCCTTTTGCTGCCCGGTGCTGCGCACACACACACACACAAGCACACACACACAAAATGGTTACTGACTGGCAAATGGGGAATTCTTGGAAACACAGACATCTAAACTCAAACTTGGTCGGCGGCAGTAACGGTGTGTTGCAAATGTGCACGATTGATTCAATTGAAACAAACACTGTAATCAAAGGGAGGGCCTGCGCCTTTCAATGTGGCTATTATGTGGTGGTACGTTCGCTTTGGTTATAGTCATTCAAAATCAGGGGTGCGTTTCTCGAAAGCATAGTTGTTAGCCAGTTAGCAACTTGGGTAGTTGCCAATGGGAAACAACAAAGTAGCTAACATAGTTAGCAACTATAGTTTCGAGAAATCCACCCCAGGATGTCTGAAGCTCGCACTCAGTAGAAAAAAAAAACTAAAAAAAGATGCCCATATGTGAACGGGTTTTTAATGATCGCACAATGCCGTGCTATTTACAAATGTGCAAATGTTTCGGGTGACCCCATCCTCGGTGCAAAACTGGATCATTAAAAACCCACTTACATATAGGCATTTTTATTTTATTTTTTTTTATTTTTTTTTACTGAGTGCGAGCTTCAGACATCCTGATTTTCAATGATTCAATTGAAACAAAAGAATAAAATAATAAATAATAAATCTTGCGTTGTGATTGGTGGGCTGGGCTGGGCCATGCTTGGCTGCAGGATACACGTTTTTCGTCCACAAACGCATTGCCATGATACAAGGATTTTATGTCAATTTTGTGGGCGGTAGAGCATCAGACACAATGTAAGCCGAGGACGGCGTGTGTAGTATACAGTGCAGTATTGACAGAACCACGAGGGGGCGATCTTCCAACTCTTCCATGTTGAGTTTGTGGTAGAGTTAAAGAAGGGATGCCATCTGCCCCCTACATAATACCTCCAGTATTGTGTGTTGTGCTCTGATCGTTCTGAAGCAAGTGTGTATGATCATAACTTAAGGCCCACAGAAAGCATGTCCCCAGCCATAGACTCACCGGGCAAGATTATTTTTGCCCGCTAGGCAGGTTCGTCTAGTTCACTAGGCTACAATTATGCTGGACTCTCACTTATTTCTCTTTCTCTGAAATATCTTAAAGGTGTACATCTATCTTCCTTTCAACACTCATTTATACATCATCTTTCTCAATAAATCCCTCTGTTACACAAACAAAGTCAGTCACATTTCTTCACTTCATCCTCAATCAATCAATCTGTCACAACTCCAGTTCTTTCTTTCTCTCTGTTTGACATTTTTCACATTCAGACTTTTCCATTCAAACCCTGTCACAAACAAGAAGTCTTCAGTTCAAACAAGTCCGACAGGCAGACAAAGTGGACACAGGAGGGCATAACAACTTCAAGAATGCATTTCAGACGGACAGGCAGACGGACAGACTGACATACCCTCTTATAGAGACGCATCTAAAAAGTCGTCAATCCATTTCTCATGAAAACTGAATATTAAGTCCGCACACCAAGCTCCCATTTCTCTTAATTTAATGTGAGCGTAACATTAAATTAAGAGAAATGGGAGCTTGGTGTACAGACTTTATTTTCAGTTTTCACGTGACTTTGCTAGTCCTGCACCAGGGTATATACACCAATCTTAAAGTCAAATTTACTACCATTTAATACCCTTTTTCACTACCTTAAGATTTTTTACAAC
This sequence comes from Engraulis encrasicolus, assembly GCF_034702125.1. NCBI lineage: Eukaryota > Metazoa > Chordata > Actinopteri > Clupeiformes > Engraulidae > Engraulis > Engraulis encrasicolus. The sequence continues at coordinate 30,454,777 of NC_085879.1, read as the reverse complement.
CATCACGACACTCCGATGCGAGTATTAACAAGACATCTTTTGTAATTTCTACCTCCGTAACATTACATACACTTTCGTTTTTTTGCAAAAAGACGTCCAAAATGGGGCAGTGCGGTGGGACGGTATCATGCTCAGGTACCTCAGTCATGGAGGAGGATGAGGGAGAGCACTGGTTAATTACTTCCCCCACCAACCTGGCAGGTTGGCAACCTGACGCCCTAACCACATACACATGACTGCCCTCATACTGTCCTCAGATACGGAATCAATCAATTTTTTTTGTCAAAATGGTACAACTACAAAAAATAATACCTCGTTTTTAAAAAAATAATACATTTTGTGCAAATTTACTACTTTTAAGGCCATTCAATTTTGGCTTTTTCATTTATCACCTTTTAATACTTTTTAAAACCCTGCATACACCCTGTGCACCCAAAACATTTTGAGACGGATGTACGTGTTTTTCTTTTTTGAACTTTCAATCCATTTCTCACCACATTGAGGTCCTGCTGTGCCTCCCTCAGGCGTAGTTTGAACTTGATGACCTCGGCCTTCATCTGCTGGTTGTGGGTCTGCAGCGTGCTGATGAGGTGCCGCATCTCACGGTTGATTGGCCCTGGGGGGCCAGGGGTGGGGCAAAGGGGAGGGACATAGTCATTACCTGGCTAACGGATCAGAGATGATCAGATATAAGACATTCGCTCTGCTCAATCATCGTATATTCCATCAATCAAAGTTATCAACAAAGTTTTTATTTTATTTTGTTTTTTTCAGCTCAACTTCAACTTCAGTTCAACTTTATTTGTATATATGTGATGGTGAAGAATGGGACAGCAAATGAGTGGGAGAAAGAGACGGGGGAGGATCGGGACATGACCTCAGGGCGGGAATCGAACCAGAGTCCCCAGCATAACAGTGCAGTGCCCTACCAATTGTGCCACGGCAGGGCCTGAGCCATAACTTCTAATTGCAATGGGTACTATTGTTGGTTGCAATGCAATCACATGCACTTAGAAAGAAAGACATGCACTTAGTGTGAATAAGTACATGAAAAGACTTTCTGAGTTCCGCAGGTAGAGAGAGATAAATAGAGAGCAATAGATTGTGAAAGGGAGGGAGGGAGGCAGAGAGAGAGAGAGAGAGAGAGAGAGAGAGAGAGAGAGAGAAAGGTAGAAAATACAGCATGGAAGAATGGCAGCGTGAGAGAGCGAGGTACCTGCTTGTTCGTTGGCGGCGAGCGTCTGTTCGAACTCTATCCTCAGCATCTCGTACTCCTTGCGCACCTGCGCCAACGTGTCCTCCAGCTGGATCACCTCTGTACGTACCTTACGCTGCAGCGACACCTCGTCATTCTAAAACAGAGAGAAATATACTTGGCTTAAAGGGGTATGCCACTATTTTGGGGCTTAATACAGTTAAAATCATTGGCCAGGGTTTGTAAAGGTGGTGAAGTGTCTTGTTTTTCATGTTAGGCGTTGTCTTGCTTTAAGACAAGTTAAAAGAGGGAAAATGTAGCTAAGCTAGTGAAAGTCAATGCATCACTGTAGCATGTGTGTATGCTACACGGATGCATTGACTTTCACTAGCTTAGCTACGGCCAACGATTTTAACTGTATTAAGCCCCAAAATAGTGGCATACCCCTTTAATACACCCTTTCACTGTTTGTACACAGACGTGACGCAATCAGGCTGCGTGCGTATTGTTGGAGCAGGAGTGACCATGTACTGTATAGTTGCACTTTTACTGCACATCTAGCCGGGTGTTTCTCCGAAATAAGAAAATGGATGATCACAATAACTTCAGATATGAAGTGGGCGCCACAGACACAGGCATTCCTGATGGTGTCCTCAGTCCAGTCAGTATGTTTAATTTCTTGTTCCACAAACATCTCCTTCTGGAACAGCGTATTCCCTCTCAGAATAGCGTAAAAAGTGTGTGTATGTGTGTGTGTGTGGGGGGGGCATATTTGTCTGGTCGTCTGGTTAAGACAGTTAAATTCGCACAGCACACGCACACACACACACACACACACGTACGCATGCTATACGCTACCTCCATGTGGTCTAGTTGTCGTAGGCGTGCGGTCCTGGTGGTGTTGAGGCGTGCCCTGATCTCGTCCAGCTGGGCCTTCAGGATCAGAGACTCGTTATACAGCACGGAGAACTGGGACTGCAGACACCGGTACTCAGCACTGTCCCTCACCACACCCTCCGCACGACACACCAGCTCCATCTGGAGGAGGGAGAGAGGGAGGGAGAGAGAGAGAGAGAGAGAGAGAGAGAGAGAGAGAGAGAGAGAGGGAGGAGAGAGAGGAGAGAGAGAGAGAGAGAGAGAGAGGGAGGAGAGGAGAGAGGGGAGAGGAGAGGAGAGATGAGAGAGGAGAGAGAGAGAGAGAGAAGAGGAGAGGAGAGGAGAGAGAGAGATAGGGGGGGGAGGGAGGGAGGGAGGGAGAGAGAGAGAGAGAGAGAGAGAGAGAGAGAGAGAGAGAGAGACAGACAGACAGACAGAAGAGGTTAATAGAAAGCAAACGGGGAGAAAGACAAAAAGAAATGCAGAAAAAAAGAAAGATAAAGAAAGAAACAGAGAAAGAGATCTCCATCAGTTGTGAGAATTCAATTCTCTCAGCATCATTAGAAGACAAGAATATTCTTCTGGGCGCTCATTTATCATGTGTTCTTACAAACAGATCTGTGCCTAAAGCATGCGTGCATTCATTACTGAGCAAAGTGAGGGATTTATGGGGGGGGCGCTGTGGCGCAGCGCGCTAAGCCCCCACATTTGGGCTTGCATGGCCAAGGGGACCCCAGTTCGAGTCCGGCCGGGGTCATTTCCCGATCCCACCCTGTCTCTCTGTCCCACTCGCTTCCTGTCACCATCTCAGACTGTCCTATCAAACAAAGGCATAAAAGCCCCTAAAAATATATTTTTTAAAAAGTGAGGGATTTATGAGTATGTACTTGAGCATGGAAAGGTGCCTAAATCTACGAATATCTCAGACCATGTGTACGAGTGGAAGAAACATGAAATTGCAAATGATATTGACCGGTTGATACGGTTTGCTTGGAATTGCAATGGAGTATGACTGTGTCCTATTTGACAGTGCTTACGGCCATGTGCGTTTCCTTCTTTTACTCATTGTGAAACACTGTCCTCCTCCTGTCGAAAGCACCTCCAGTTATGCCACGGCAATGTTTCCATCACGGCGCTTCCCGCCAGCGCTTCATGTGACGCGTCAATCTGCATTTTTCCAAACAGGGTGGTGCTTTCAAATTAACATGGCATTTAAATGAATTTTAATACCATGTATATGGTTACTTAGAGGCGTTTCGGGATGCAAATGACCCAGAGTGGGTGCGTGCACAGTGATTTGGAAGGTGTGGTATTTATCATTGCAGAGGTGTGCGTAGGAGCGGTCAACGCACGTTTGATAAATCCTGATTTTTCTGTACTTGCGAACATCTTTATTTCACTTATATGACACAATTTAGAAGGCGTTCTACAAACTGATGATGAATGAGGCCCCTGGAGTGTGAATCTGACCAGAGTACTCACCCTCATGTTCTGGTTCTAGAGTACTCACCCTCATGTTCTGGTTCTAGAGTACTCACCCTCATGTTCTGGTTCTAGAGTACTCACCATCATGTTCTGGTTCTAGAGTACTCACCCTCATGTTCTGGTTCTCCTGCTGAACAGTCTGCAGGTCCTGCTGCAGCTTCTGCAGTTCTACCAGTCGGTTCTCTGCCAACTCTGTGTTCTCCTCCAGCTCACTGTTCATCTCTTCAAACTGCACACAATGGGAAAAATGGAGGCAAGGAGAGGAGGATTAGAGAGAGGAGGAAGAATAAAGTCTACTTGTATAAATAAATAGTCTGTAAATATGTATTTTTTCATGTGCAAAGCACTGGATAGATCTGAGCTAATTATTTCAGTTACAAACATTTTAGCGCACCCACCTTCCTCTTGTTGATGGTAATGGTCCCACAGACGCTGCTGGCTTCTCCACACACTTTGTAGCCTTTGCTGTTCACCTGTGGAGAAACACAGTGGAGGTGAGATGAATCCATGTTTTCAGACACCTGCATGAGGAACCACTGAAGAGAGTTATGACAGACAGCCACAGCTCCATGCACCGTGTTTGAACGCTGAACAGGGAGTGTTTCATAACTTCACTGCTTCTATTACGAGAGTTTTTCTATTATTTCTATTATTACATCAATATTATGAGAGTAGCTCGTCTTCTCTTTGGGTCCATTCCATTATTCCATTCCAAACTCCCACGAGATCGAAAGCACAGGTCAAGGACGGGAGTTAGGATAATGAAGTGTGCCCTTTGTCTCCAACCTTCAACTCTTTACCTGGTGCACACTACCATGATGGCTGTGAACTCTCTAACTCAGTATCCACCTTATACGCATGAGCGGTCATCTGGATGCTTTGCTTGTGAATGTGTGTTACGCCCCTTTTTGGTGGAAACATACCGAATGTCTCATTAACTTATATGCTACATCGGCTAGCCTAAAGTATCACAGTCCATGCTTCAGCCACAGCTGTTTGGATATATTATTTCAACAGCCGGCAACAAAACACGTTTTCGGCATGTTGAGCGTGAACAACGCTAGTCTACAGGTCCTTGCCTTTCGTTTATTCTTTCCCAACACCACCAATTGACTTGCATTGGCTTTCCCCCTAATGTTTTCCCCCAAAAAAGGGCGTAACGCACATGGCACATGTCACGCCGTTCATGCGAATTAGGTCAAGCCCATTTTTCTCGCAGAATTTCCAGTCGGCTGGTTCCGTCTAATCATGGTCATTCTGCGTAACCGGAAATTCAGTGCAAACTCCAATGCTAGCATAGCGGTGCCCATGTACCTAATGGATAATAAAGCTGGATAGCATGCCTCTTCAGCAACCACTGCACAATCAAACCCAGCCCACACAAAGACGGCCCCCTTTCCTTACCCGTTCCAGCACCTCTCCGAGGTGTGTGTTGAGCCTGTTCTCTCTGCGTCTGATCTTCTCCATGTCCCACTGCAGTTCCTCGACCATCACCTGCAGCTCCCCGATGCGCTTATCCGCCCGCGTCGCCGCACGCCCCAGAGATCGAGACTGCAGAGAGAGAAGAAGATTAACACACAATCAGTACAAACATCCATACACCTTGACTAGTATGACAAATACACCTTCCGTGATGATCAAAATACACATAGAAATGGTCACCACTAACAGTCAAACTGGCAAATATCCACATTAGAAAACTTGAATAAACTTTATATGTTTATTCCAGCTTGACTTTATATGGTACACCTTAAATTAAACTCAGTGGAAAACCTGGCTTGAGAAAGTAGATTGCCGTGCTGTGGATTGCCATTGAGCTCAGAATGAACACAGGTGTTTTCACTAATTACTTCATCAACCTGACTGAAGTCTGTTAATTACCATCAGCTGAAGCAAATAATGTGTGCAAGGCAAGTGCGCAGTGCGCAATGCGGCAGGGCAGTACCATGCTCATGGTGCCTCATGGTGTGTTCCAATACTCGTACTTTCCGCCCTTTCCGCACTGTGCTTGGGTACACAGGGTGTTCCATTTCTAATCGCGACTGTAAAGTGTACTGTAAATTACCCGGATAATGCCCCCAAAACGGCAATTTTTTGAAGTGTGGAGTTACTGTACACTTTTCGCACTCAACGGCAGCCATGTTTGTTACGTAGTTGAGTGTCAGATCTGTCAAACTGCTGAATCTCCGTGATAACAGCATACCGGTAGTTTTGATTCCAAAGACAGTCGCCATGTGCATTAGATGCAGGGGTAACTTTAAAGTGTCAGTATAACGAACAGTGCCTTCCGTGATGAATTGGCGGTTGGTAAACTGTAATGACACGCGACCAACCATCATTTCCGTTAAAGTGTATCAGACAGAACTGGAATCGGAATGTACTCGCCTCGTGAATGGCGGAGCGTGGAAAGGGTACTTCACTGCACTTACACAAGGTATCAGTCATGGAGAAGGATGGGGTAGAGCACTGGTTAATTACTCACCCCAGCAACCAAGCGTGCCGGAAGTCGAACTGGCAACCTTTGAGCTACAAGTCTGACACCCTAACCGCTTACCCATGGCTACGGCTATCATATCTTGTGCTTTACCTCGCTGGTCATCTGGCTGTGCTTCTGCTTGAGGCTGTCGGTCAGCTGGCGTAGGCGCTCGTTCTCACTGGTCAGCAGAGAGCTCAGCTGTGTGGCCGCCTCCCACAGGCTCCCCTCTGGTGAGGTGCAAAACAGGATATGGTTAGACAGACATGTGTAACGGAGGCCAACTAGCAGTGTGGTGTGGAACGTTAGCAAACCTACCCCCTGGCCCTGTATCTGCCGTGGCCAAATGGTAGGGCACTCGTCTACCAAGCGGCTGACCCGGGTTTGATTGCCGGCCCGGGTCTTCTGCCGGCCCTTCCCTGTCTCTCCCCACTCGCTTCCTGTCACCACCTTCACTGTCCCATCATAAATAAAATTCAAAAAGACCAGGAAAAAAAAAACCTCCCTCCCGACGCCACATACAGTATTGGTAGCGCTGGGCTGTCGGACTGGTCCTTTAGCTCAGCGGTATCGTGCTGTGACTCCCATACCCGCGCCAAATCGTTGACGAGGAGGTGGCGCGTTCGAGACCCAGAGGGAGCGGACTGCACGGGAACACCTCAGTTACGCATGCACTACACTTAGCACATGATTTGAACCAAAAACATCTGAGGACATAACCATGAACACCATGACACCTCCCAAAGTGTCCCCACTCTCACTGGCGTCACTGTCTATAGTCGTGTTCCAACAATACTATGCAACCAGGGCTCTAAAGGAACATCCGCCAACCAGCCAAATGCCAATTTCAGTTTTGCGGGTAGAAAAGACCAACTTACTTGGCATTTTGACCCATTAGTGAGTATGTGCTTGGCTAGTAAGATTAACATCTACTAGCCATTTTGGCTGGTGCTGACGAAAAAAAAAATTAGATCCCTGAATGCAACACACGCACACGCACACGTATCGAACTTTATACTGAACGAGAGAACAGTCCGGACACAACAACTGCCCCAAAGTGGCCTCTCACACCTCCTCACCAAAATTCGTATTCACCGTCTTCTTCAGCTGGACCCATAGATTTCAACAAAACAATGCAACTCACACACACAGGCACGCACGCATGCACGCACGCACACACACACCACAGCCACATGAGGGGACATCTGGGGCATCTAATCCACAAAGTGCGGGCAGCCGTCTTGTAATGGTTAGGGAGTTGGACTGTAGATCACAGGATTGCAGGTTCGAATCCCGTGCTTACCTCTTCCGACACCGCCATCCATGGCTGAAGTGCCCTTGAGCAAGGCACCTAACCCCACATTGCTCCAGGGACTGTAAACCAATAGCCTGTAATATCTGTTAATCACTTTAGATATATATAAAAAAGCGTCAGTTAACCCTTACGAAGTGCCTCAATAATAATAATCGTGACCCAACCATGGACATTGGCATTCCCCAAATGGCCCTCATCTGTCTCCGAGTCAACAGCCTTCTTGAGCTGGTCGACGGTGGCCTTCAGTTGAACCCATAGAGTTCAACAAAACAATGCAATTCTCTCTCTCTCTCACACACACACACACACACACACACACACACGGTAACCATCTACGGTACGGTGCCCACCCCGACTCCTCTCAGTCCTCACCTGTCTCCGAGTCGACGGTCTTCTTCAGCTGTTCGACGGTGGCCTTGAGGCTGGTGTAGACGTCCACCACGCGGCCGGCCTGCTTGCAGCTGGACTCCACGCGCTCCTGCAGCTCCGCCTCCATCTCCTCGCTGCTGCTGCTGGCCAGCGTGGCCAGGAAGGAGCTTGACGCCTCCCCCTGTTGGCCTGGGGTCAAAAGTGCATTGTATTATTAACTTCAATGACGATAGTATGTAAAAAGTCAATATTACATTGCATTTAGATATCACTACAGAACAGAACAATCAGTGTTACATTATATTGCATTACATAGTGGCCAGGACGGAGCTCAATGCCTCCCCCTGTTGGACAAGTACAATAACTAACTTCAGTAACTACAGACCATAAAGGAGTCAATATTACATTATATTACATATGAATTCAATAACTAGAGTACAGATTAATTACCATTACATTATATTACATCTCAGCGTGGCCAGAACGGACCTTAACACCTCCCCCTGCTGGCCTGGAGACAGACGCACAACCTACGTTCGAAATACTGCATACTCCAGTAATAGAAAATAGTCTGTGATATTGTGCATACTGTTCAGGTGACCCCCTCTCTCTGTCCCTTTCACACACATAGCACTCAATATCATTTGCCAAACAGTGAAGCATCTTGAGCTACACCCTTATGAGCTATACAACAAAAACACAGATGACTATTATTAATAGCATTGGTATAATGATGATGCTACATCTAATGAAAGAACTGATTCAGACAATTGTCTCCCACAATAATCCATCAATTTGAAAACGGACCGTGGGGGTCTTATGGAGACAACTAAAATGCAATTGCAGTGCTCGCGGCCGATTGGTCACCTCTGTCCTTTGCCCTCTCCTGATTGGAGTCTCCGTCGGGTTCCGGGGTGTCTGGCTTGAGGCTCCGCCCCTCAGGCACGTGGCTGTCCGCTGGCTCGTTGCCAGACTGGTCATACCGCTGGGTGATGAGGCGCACGTTCTCATCAAACTAACAAGGAGAGGAAGACGGGACAAAGAGCAAGCAGAAGAGACAGAGATATTATTACATTACAATTACACCCAGCTGATGCTTTTCTCCAACGTGATGGGTCTGATGATTCAGGGTATTGGTTATAGTCACTGGAGCAATGTAGGGTTGGGTGCTGAAATTGCACTTCAGCCATGGATTGGTAAATGGTAAATGGACTGCATTTATATGGCTCTTTTACACTCATTCGAGCACTCAAAGCGCTTTACATTGTATGCCTCACCTTCACCCATTCACATTCACATTCACACACCGGTGGCCGTGGCTGCCACGCAGGGTACCACCGAGCATCTTGGGGTTAAGTATAAGTACAAGCCGACATAAAACCCAAACAGAAACGTCTGTTTCACTAGAGCCGTGTCTTTAAGTGACGCTGATGAGACATTTAACCTCTTCATGTATTGTATGCGACATATTTACCATTTGGGATGAAGGAAATATAAATACAAGCATGAGAAGCTGTGTAATACAAACAGTAGCAAACCGATATTTTGGCAAGCTAATGCTATGCTAGCCCATCCCTTAGACTAAGGCAGGGGTGGGGAACCTTTTTCATTCAAAGGACCACATCAAGTCTTCGGAGGGCCGTTAAAGTCCTAAAGGGCCATACTATGAACACAAACCAAGATTTCCCCCTGCACTTTAGGCCTATATTGAAGGCATCCACCTTTAAAACACACCCCACCTTCTCTAGCACCCCTGAATATAAACTAATTGTATTGCAAATGTAATTTCTAAGATTCCTTTACAAAATATGCAATATTTCATGTGAAGCTCAAGCTGCATAACATTAAAATCATATCAGGGGCCAGATAAAACGATCTCTAGAGCCGTAAGAGACAGCACTCGAGACAGAGGTTCCGCAACCCTTGGACTAAGGGCACTGTGAGCACTACGCACCAGACATCAGTGCACTTACAGAAGTGCACCATTTGAGACAAAGCAGAGGCCTTATTTCATGAAACAGCAATGTCTGTTATTCACACAGCAGACAGCGCATATTATCGGAGATAGCTCTGCTATGTTACCTGGTTCCAATATCTGTTGAGGATCAGCAGGCTGGCGTCATCTGTGGCCTGTCGAGTCTCCAGCCTCTCCACTCTCTCCCTCAGCTCATCCTCAATCACCTGCACACACACAGACACAGACACAAAAAGGTAGTGGTGTCAACAATAATCGATTATGCAATGCGGGTATGGATAATTCAATAATCAATTCAGCAAATGCCATAATCGATGCAGCATATTTTTCAAGTTTCAATTACTTCCGTGGGCTTTTCCAGAGCATATGAACTTTTTGAGTTAAATTTAAGCATGTCAAAGCACAGAAAATTGCAGGGGTGATACACATAACAGCCAATAAAATGTTCCGTATCTGACTGCGTGTATTGCCTCATGACTGATGAAAAACTTACCTTGTTTTCAGTATGAACTTAATGCATCACAATGCATTGTTGAATCGGACTAAATCAATTGGAATCAAATCGTTATCTCCCGAATCGTAATCAAATTGAATTGCAAGGGCAGTGCCAATGCACACCACTACAAAAAGGCTATCAATATACATTTTGCAGATGATGCCTTATAGTGCAACGACATATCTTTAGTACCAGAGTTAGCTAGAAGCTAATTTATATCTGTGGTCCCTGGGCAATAACAATACCATATCTTTTCAGGGGACGATAGCTGAAAGAAAGGACTGATCTATTAAAAAAAGAGAAGGAGGAGAAAAAAATCCAACAAAACACTTACCTGTCTCTGATCGAGAGACTCGCCCAGTTTCCTATTTTTGGCCTGCAGTGCTTTAATGTCCTGCTCCTCCTGAAGGTGTAATGAAACAGTGATTAGAGACAGTTACAAGGTGCACTGCGTAGGATGGTGGCCAGCGTGCAACAATGCTGTTCATTGAAACTGTGCTGCCTATTGCCAAATGTGATCTCTTCATGAATATTTACTAAATAATAAACTGATATTTACTGGTATGTCCAAAGAATAGTAAGTTTTGCACCTAAAGATGCTCAAGTGCTCAAGTGCACTTCAGCCAGGGATGGTGTAGGGAGCAGAAAGGATGGGATTCAAACCTGCAACCCTCTGATCTTAACACCACCACCTAAAATATTGGGCCATGGCTGCCCCAAGTTTAGCTCTGGAATCATAGCTTTCAGCACCCACTATAAACACAATTGAACAGCAACCATGCCTTTGATGAATTCTCCCAGCCTTTGAGGACCTGCCTTTAAATTTGGTACAGCAACGGGAAAGAAGCTATAGGGCTTAAATAAACAGCATCAGAGGGAGCAGTTAGAAAGATCGCATGAGATCAATTAGAGATATAGCCGTTTCACCAAGCTCCTGGTCAGATCTTGGTCTGGCAAATGAAAAAGGACTTAGATGCCTGTGCATGCTGCATGAAAGTAAGTTGTGTGTATCTCGCTTAGACAAACAAAAAATGATGATGGGGCGTTGGCGGTATGTCCCAGCCCTGCAACGTAGGTGCGAGGGCCCGTCATCGCCGCTTGCGGCTTTAATCGCCAATGGGGGCCATTAGTCCATTTAATTTTTTTAAACTAAGGGGGGCGTCATGATGGGGTCAAGGGGGCACTGGAAGGCTTGTGATGAGGCCAAGGGGGCGTTTGTTCAAAAAAGGTTGAGAACCACTGAGCTAGCAGGTCAGAAACATCCTTTTATCTCCTAAAACTATGGAACACACGATTTAATTGAATTAGTCCCATGAAGAGGAAGAACTTCTCAGAGGCAGAAACAACTGACCATCAAGCCCTTACCAAGCTACAACCCATCAGGCTACTGATTTGGATCTTGTGTTGTGTTGCTTTTGTTTGTCACAGCGTCCTGATTTTTCTGGACAAGGACGAATTGAGAACAGGCACACTGGCCAGAACAACATGAATGTGCCCAAGTAAAAGACGGACGGAAGCAGGGACTGTGATCTCTGTTGAGGGCCTCAAATATCAACACAACTAGTAAAGTGAAACCCAGTGGCTGAGGTAATCACAGTAGGTGTACGCAGTACAAGTGGTTGAGATGTGTGTGAGTGTGAGTGTGAGTGTGTGTGTGTGTGTGTGTGTGTGTGTGTGTGTGTGTGTGTGTGTGTGTGTATTCGGTGCCCTTGCATGTACAAAAACAAATACCATGTACGTGTCTGCTGTGTTGTCACAATGCATCTGACACATCTCTCCGCAAATTGTCAACAATATTCAGTTTTCGGTTACGCTTTCTTACCGGATTGGACACTCCGCCGAGCTTGATGACGGTCTCCACCGCAGTGCTTCCTCCAGCTGTCGCGCTGACCCCGGCAGTCTCCTCGCCACCCATCTCCCTCTCACGACGCTTCTCCGGAGGAGCACCAGAGAGGGACCCGCTGGGATCGCACGGTCTCTTCTGGCCAGACATCGTCCTCCTGCTGCTGCTTGGCACCTAGGCAGAGTGGAAAAGAACAGTTTTACCCCATCGAGTTGGACTGAAACAAGTTGGTCTACCTACTGGCCAGTGGCCACAATTACCGTTTCACAGTTTTATTGTAGATACATGATACTACTTCTCACATAAAGCAAAATTACTTGGTATTACCAGGGACGGTCTAAAATATTTGGTATTACAGTATGGTTTACAATCTCTGTAACACATCTCCAGTTTGCACTCTAAATGGATTTGAATAGAGATGCATGGTCTGTCCTTCTTACTTTGATCACCTCTACAAAATGCAAATAAGTGTGTTTAAATGCACGCACGTGCTTATCAAGTAGTATTACATCAGCATACATGCAGACATCACTTATTTCTAAGAAAAGGGCTGTGCAGACATTTAATTTGGGCTTAATTTTGTATCGACGATCAACAACCGGTGCAGAGCCATCGCCTCAATTCATTTGAACCGCTAAACAAGAAAATAAACCAGTTAATGAGCTATCACTCGAGCCTTTGCATGCCAAATAATAAGGCACTATCGTATTTCAGACAAGGTTTTTGTGATTTGTACCTTAAGCAACAAAAAAGTGAGGATTTCTATTCAGGTTGTGTTGATGTCGGCGGCCCTTCGTCTCAACTTTGTCCCGGAAGCGGAAGTGCTTGGATGGTCGACGAGGAAAGCAAAACTCCAGTACATTCTGTACAGGTGCGCCATCGTCTGGTTGTGTGGTTTCAGGATTTAATCACCTCAGCTGTTTTGATTGTTTTTTCAATCTTATTTCATCTCAGTTACAGTGGTTTCACTGGTTTGGTCTTTTGCTTATCAGGAAACGAAGCTGTTAAATTGACCAGCATTTAAATACTACTTGTAAATACAGGTATTAGGTTATTCCATTGAGAGTACATTAATGGGTTATTATTCCCTTATATTCTTCATGACAGGAGGTCTGTCACTGAGTTTGCAAAATTACCTCCAGAGTGCACCAAATAAACAAACGGGATGATAGTGTCTATTGTAAAACTTTACTTATAATATTTATTATACACAGGGGAGTACAGTACAGTTCAGTTCAGTTCAGTTCATGGGGTCTTCTTACATGGCAGCACATCTCTCTCCATCCCCTCCCAAAGTCATCCTGGACAACATGAGAACATCATTTTGTAGGTCCGGGTGAAAGGGCTGAAGAATGCTGAGACACAGCAGCTGACATACATACACACATACGTACACAAGATTCAAAACAAATATCTGCAGGGAGGAGGGAAAAAAGTAATACAAGTTACATAAATATAGAGACAATGAAAAAGGTAGTGAGGAAAGATGAGTTTGATCGTGTTTGAATGACAAGATGAGGGAAACCAATCAGAAGCGAGGTGCCAGAGGAAAAATATAAAAACTTGAAAGAAACTACGCTAAATGTCCCCCACCCCAACTAAAAATAATAGTAAAAAATAAAATAAACGAGGGTATGATTGTATGTCCCTTCCCCACGAGCGGACACCTCAGAACCATAGCAAAAAAAAATACAAAAGCTTCATGAATGAAACCCCGAACCTGTTCATGTCAAAGAAAAGGGTTGGCTGACAAGACTTCCTTATGTTCTTGAATTTTTGTTTATTCATTCTTTTATTACAGTACAGAAGACACTCGTATTTTTAGTAGTAGGCCTACGTCTTGTCTGATATCACAATTTTTTTGTTGTCTTCCAAATCATCCCTTGGTAGTGCAGGTTTTGGCCTACAACCTGAAACAAGGAAAGATGGACATGATGCATGCCTTGGGAAAAGCCTGTCAAAATAAACAAAATAGGAGACGGCTTGGTCTTCAAGGAAAATATGAATGCTTGTAACGTGTGATTATTTTGATATAATAAACTGGGCTTTAAAACATGTCAACTGGCTACTTCAGTTAAAATAAAGACATTCATGACATGATGGTCACCAGTCCACAAGACCACTTTCGTTTTTTATTTTTGCTTTTAATTCAGTACCAATTTTGCTGAGGTGGCAACTTCGATGAGCAAACTAAACCTCATTTCTCACTTCAGTTGAACAAATATACAAATGGGGAAAAAAAACAAATGGCCCAAAATGTCTGTGTGTCTCCATTGTCTGTGCTTGGATGTTCAGGTGAAAATGTAGGGCGCTGCTCTGACTACCAATAGAATCTAGTGACTACTTTACAGAACTCAACCCCATTTCTTGACCACAACTTCAGCCACACATTGCAAACTGACTAAAATACTATTTTTTAATATAAAAATCACACCTTTATATCGATGAATTAAACCACATTCTTAAGGCTGCTTTTTTTTTTTTTTAGAAAAACAAAAAATATGTCAAACAGATCTGTGTATGGAAAAAGTTTGTAACTCCAATCAAATAGCCAACAATGGGAAAAATAAATTATAAATATTTAGTGCATTAATAAGCCAGTTTTTAAAACACATTTGGGATCTCTTCTATCAATCAAATAACAAAGCCGTACATTCATCCAAAACAAGCTCACTTTTCAAATGGACAGTTTTACAAGTATTCTTCTTTCGTGAGGTTAAAAAACGTGACATTTTTACAATTGCACTTCCTAAATCTTCCCATTTGTTTGGTAATCAAAGGGTGACTGACTGTGCAAGCACTGGGGCGGGATAAAAACAGCTGTCAGGATAACTCCGCACCAGACATCATACCAATATCTGACTGGTGTCTTATCTAGATCTTGGCATTGGCCATTGGTTTACACGGTTGCACTTTTCAACGGGGCACCAGTGATTATTGATGCCTTAAGTCGTCATTAAAAACAAAAATTGTATGTTTAAAAATGGGGGCTGCAAACAATATACAGAAAAGGGCCATTGCTTAGAAGCACATAAGTTTCCAATGGTAGTTTTCCAAAGTCATTAGTAAAAAATAAAGGAATTGAAACAGGGCACTGCTTAAAAGCACATAGGTTTCGAATGGTAAGTATTTTTTTAAAAGTTGCATTCTCTGTGGCACATTGTGAATTTGTGTTGCTAGTGCTTTGCCATTTAGTTCTCCATATGAATCTCCTCTGCTTCAGAGGAAAGGTAAAACCACAATATTTAACAACTGAAAGAAAAGAAAATATAAAAACAGAACAAAACATCTACAGTCATGCAACTGAGGTAACGAGGAGCCATGGAATGTTCTCACCTCCCTTGTGTGTACGGTAAAGCACTGATTTTTATGTTTAAATGATAAAGTGCAACCAACATCTGTGAGATGAAATGGTTGAGTTTCTTTGAGTGATGATTTTGAGGTGGGCTTGGTAATATGGTCGACGTGTAATTACAATATCTCTGGAATTAAAATGATTAAAAGCGATTTCCTTCAACCCTTTATCCATATTAACATGATGTACATACTATGTGGGGGTTTATCCACATTATATTTTTTGATGGCCACTTATTCACTTATTCATAGAAGATCTGTATAAGAAAGATAATTCTGCATTCATGAACACCAATGATTTGAACTTCTGTGAAAAGTTAAAACAAAACAAAAACTGTGGTTTGTGTACTACTGGTGTGTTGTTTCTTGACATGACAACGTTCACAATGCACCATTGTTCTTCTTGAAGAGAGAATGTAAACAGACTGAAGGAGAAAAAAAAATGAATAAACAAACAAAAAAAGAGATAAAAACACGACAGAAGCACCAGACCTATCAACACATAACAACTGAGGGACATCAACGTTACAAAAGTCACAGCCCCATAGCACCAGTTCCAATCCTTTGCATGGATTTTTCTTCCAAGTGGATTTTTTGAGTTGAGAAGGCATGGTGGTACCAGTAGACCTAAAAAAACAACAACAACAAAAAAAACAAAAACAAAAAAAATGGAAAAAAAGAGATACACAAACACCTTTGTGCGTTTGTCCATGGGAACACCGAAAAGTGTTAGTCCGCTTATTTTCTTTTTTTTCCGGCTGATCGTCCTCCAGGGACTTTTGTAGAGGGGAGCGGTAGGCTCACAGCAGTGGGAGGAGTTCACGAAAGAGTGAAACCCTCCTTCTCCTCCTTCCCCTCCCCCTCTCTCCCTTCCTTCTTTCCTCACCCCCAGCAGTAGTAGTAGTGAAGAGAGAGAGAGAGAGAGGGGGCGGGGTCTCCTGTATCTGTCTATCTGTCTGTATGTCTGTTAAAAGTTCAACTGGGGACCAATAGAGGATGGAGGGAGGCGGGAGTTCATTTCTTCCCACCAATCAAGCGTCCCCATCCCTTCCGCTCCAGCCTCCCCAGTTCCCTCATGTCCGCTGCTGCCACTCGAAAGTCCCCGTCCACGTCATCACAATCGTCCCCCCAGTCATAGTCATCGTCTTCCTCATAATCGTCTTCCTCTTCCTCCTCCTCCTCCTCTACTACTGCTCCCGGTGCCACCACCTCCCCAACCTCCCCCTCTTCCAGACCTCCTTCCTCCACCTCCTCCCCAAAGTCCTCGTGCCCATCCTCCTCATCCTCAATCACCTCCATCCCTTCGTCTAACTCTTCCTCTTCCTCCTCCTCCTCTTCTTCCTCTTCCTCGTCATCATCATCTCCCTCCACCACTCCCTCTATCACCTCCCCCTCATCCTCCAGCTCCTCCTGTTTCACCTCCTTGGGGCTGCCAGGGACGGGGTTGGGTTTGGGGCTGGAGCTGGAGGTGTTGGCCGCAGAGCGGGTGGATGGTGTTTGGGGTTTGGGGGCCACGTAGGGCCCCACACCCGTGGGCCTGAACTTGGGGGGTAGTACAACAGAGGAGGAGTGCTTGGCTCCCGTACTACGGGGCGCCAGGAGCTTGGCATTGGAGTTTGTGGTGGTGGTGGTGGAGTTCTTTTTGTTGTTGTTGTTGCTGTTGGTGGTGGTGGTGGTGGTGGTGGAATTACGTAGAGGAGGCTTTAAGGCGGGCTTGTCCATCTTGGAGGGGCAGGGGAGAGTAGTGTTGGTGACAGAGGTGGACGAGGACGTGGAGGAAGAGGAGGCGGCGCCCACACCCGCCACTGAGGATGACGACGACGGCGGCGACGACGACGACGAAGTCACTGCTGCCGTCCCTGGTGGTGCCAGGGTGCCGGCGGTTGGCAGTAGTGGAGGATGGAGAGGCCTGGGGCTGGGGACCGGCGGCAGGGGCAGGGGCAGGGGCAGCGGCAGCGGCAGCCCGGCGGCGATGGCCTGCGCAGTGGCCAGGTCGGGGATGTACTCGCCGCGGATCTCGCCGGGCTCCAGCGGGTCGGGGCCGCACGGGTCGTGCTCGCTGCAGGACAGCCGGCCGTCCAGCTTGGAGATGAAGAGCATGCCGTCGCGGTGCTGCGCGCAGAAGGAGCTGGGGCACATCTCGCAGAAGGACGCCGCCTCTTGGCCGCACGCGTCGCACTGGTGCCACGGGCACTCCCACCGGCCTGCCGCAGTCAAGATAAAAACAGACAGACAAAGAAACAAAAAGACAAAGAAACAAGGATTAGGAATAAGTAAACCAGCCGCACGCGTCATCGCACTGGTGCCACGGGCACTCCCACCAGCCTGCCGCAGTCAAGCAAACAAACAAACAAGGATTAGGAATAAGTTTTAAAAAATACATTTTAAAAAAGTGTGTTTTTTCAATTTTATTCAGACAGGACAGTGAAGAGTGAGACAGGAAACGAGTGGGAGAGTGAGACGGTGGAGGATCGGGAAATGACCCAAGTCCGGAATCGAACCCAGGTCGCCCACGCAGCTATCGAGTGCCCTGACGACTAAGCCACAGCTGGGCCCGGATTAGGAATAAGTGAAGCGGTTTCCTGGCCCAGCCGTGGCTCTAGCGGTTGGGCACTGGACCGCTGTGCGGGTGTTCCCGAGTTCGATTCCCGGCCCGGGTCATTTGCCAATCCTTCCCCGTCTCCTTCCCTGTCTCTCTCTCCCAGCCATTTCCTGTCTGTTCTCCACTGTCCTATCAAATGATACAGGCACAAAAGTGAATATTATATTAGTAAAGAATATTTTTTTAAAAGATTGTTTCCTTACTTATAGCCTCATATTTAGCACCAGGGCTCTAAATTAACTTTTTCCACCACCAGCCAATTTGGCTAGTGGACATTTTTTCTTACCAGCCAAACAGAAGTTCAACTAGCCATTTTTTTTAATCTCGCCAAAATAAACTATGCATTAGGCTAGTTATTTTTTTTTCTAATTAAATGGTCATTTTGTCCAACTGTTTCTACAACACAGATACACTATAGGCCTGCATAGGCTACTATATGCCTACATAATAATTAAGCATATTATAGGCCTAGGCTATATATTTTTTCATTATTTTTTAACTTCTGCTTTATTTTTTACTTTCATTACTTAGGCCTAATTAATTTGATTAGTTTTTGTTCAATTCCTCTGAAAACAGCTGAATCACATCGCACAATCCACTCACATAACAGACCCTTAACATACAGTAACCAAGCACACAGCCAAACACTACAAAACCTCACATACGCACACCCCAAGGAAGGAGAAGAGATGAGAGGAAAATGAGAGGAGAGAGGAGGAGCTCTTCTCTACCATGCGCAACAAAATGACAAGAAGCCTAGTTTAATTAAAAGTAAATAATATCTCGGGAATCTTCGCTTCCTTTGTTACTTCCACAGCTTCGTCGTTGGTTGCTTTTTTTTTCTTTCCGATGGCGTGGGCTTTCCAACTTAGTTGCGCCACGACTCTGAACATTTCAGAAGACAACTGAACTGACAGCTACGGTCACACTACTCTGACAGTCGGCTCTCCTCCTCTGCCCTGGTCGCTATTTCGTTCCACAACCACTCATTTTTAACGTCACTATTTACAATTACTACTAGCATTCACCAACACACAGAACCTTGCTCTAACCCCCGCCACATTCTCATCACTCGCACAAAACATAGTCTACACAACAGAAGTAGCGCTATGCATAATCTGCGTAAGTCCTGTTATTGAAACGGTCAGGGTTTCGCTGCTTCAAAAATGCAGCCTGTTACAGCAAGGTTCATATAGTAATAATAGCAGTAGTGACGTTAAAAGGGTTGTAGCGAAAGCGACGAGAGCATAGGAGGAGAGCTGCCTGTCAGAATAGTGTGAGCGCAGCTTAGCTGACAGAAAGCTGGTCGTCTGAAATGTTTTCAATCCTGGCGCGCGCAACAGCATGGAGTTGACGCTCGATGCACTGGAAAGCCCACGGTGGGAGGCTACGTCGTGACGCTAGTGTCCATGGGTAATGTAGGAAATCTCGCCCTATAACGTTCGTCAGAGCAGCGGTTTACCGTTCATAAGTTACTGTACTCGGGCGCTACTAGCCAAATTGGCGGGTAGGTATTTTTTTCTACTAGCCAAAATGAATTTTCACCCGTGTTTGGCGTGTTGGCGTGTGTTAATTTAGAGCCCTGTTTAGCACGTTTCCACCAGTGGAACTTTACGATCATAGTACTACACCACTACACTACACCACACCACATTACGACTTGGTCATGGTCATTCTGATAACAACATACTTCTCACAAGGGCTGTCTTAAAACATTTAACTTAAAACATAAAACTTAACTTTTTAATCATTCTGATTACAGCACACATCAGCCCATAACAAAGAGTCTTCAATTATGTAACTGTGTGTACCACTTACACTGTACTCTTCAGATATCGTTATAAAATGAAATAAAATAAAATATTTAAATTAAGAGTCGATGAAGTCTTCGTCAAACATAATTCTGTGGAGCAACATGGCACATCATTTTTCTGGTTAACACCAAAATATCTGTCTTTCAGATCAGAACGATTGTGCAAAGCAGCATGGGATTTCCAAGGCTAGCACAGCATAGCATCCTCTCAAATGCCAAATCTATTCGGTGAATAATTTCTCTCTCACCCGCGGGTCTCTTGGAGAGGTTGAGGCAGTCGGCGTGGTAGACCTTTGGGCAGCCAGGCCTCTTGCAGGAGATGATCTGCCCGCTGTCCCCGCAGTAGAAGCACTCGTCCTCGCGCTCCTTCGTCACCTCTAACTTGTTCTTGCGCTTCACCGGCTCCTTCTTTTTCAGCTTGCAGGCCTTGCCCTGCCCCAAGGGCTGGTTCTAAACAGGTGAGAAACACGTGGTGGAAAATATTACACTACATTACAGTGCACTTAGCTGACTCTTTTATCCAAAGCAACTTAAAGTGATACTGTCCCATTTTTGGAAATACGCTCATTTTACATCTCTACTTGAGTTCAATGATTGGGTTTTACCTTTCTCCTGTACGTTCAACCGTTCTGAGTATGGCAGTGCAAATTTTACCTCCATGCTAGCAGTTAACATTGAGTTCTATGAGACCAGTTGGCAGCTAACTGGTCTCATAGGACTCAATGTTAACTGCTAGCATGGAGGTAAAATTTGCACTGCCATAGTCAGAGAGCGTTTGAACATACAGGAGAAAGGTAAAACTCAATCATTTAACTCAAAGGGAGGTGTAATATGAGCTTATTTCCAAAAATGGGACAGTATCAGGATAGTATCACTTTAAGCTAGGTTTATACTGGTACTGAGCCGGCCGCGGCTGCACAGAAACCAGCTAACACGCCACCCCGCCCTCTGCACTGACACCTTGTGGATCTGAACGCATCGATCAGTACGCTAGTGGATAGTGCGAGGTCCTGATTGGCCTGGAATTGACATCATCTGCGTAATTGACAAATCACATCATCTGCTGAATTCTCAGCTGGAAAAAACGCCACGCCCTCTATTGTCCTGGGAGTGAGGACTTGGAGGCAGATCTATGAACCTCTGGTAGAACGGTTCCTTTTAGTATGTAAGCTTCGGTGTAGGAGAAGTCTAAACCCTGCTTTACAATATATTCTCACAGGGTATTGGTTATAGTCCCTGCAGTGTCTTGCTCAAGGGCACTTCAGCCATGGATGGAGGTGTAGAGAGAGGTTAGGGTGGGATACGAACCAGCAACCATCTGATCTTAAGACCACCATGAGGCCATGGCTGACCCATAATAAAATAGTTATGAATTCAATTAAATATAAGTTATTAGCTGTAAATTGGGTTTCAAAATAATCTGTTTCATAATAAAAGTTTCACATATCACTTTGAAATTCTAGCATCAGACAGTAGGGTAGATGTGAACTTTTGTCATTGGTGAGGGGGCAAAACCAACAACCCATTAACACTACAATAGGGGAGTAAATTAGTGTCATTTACTACAATTTGTATGCTTTCACATTCATTTTTGAAGGCCTCTGCAGAGCACACAGGTCCCAACATCATTGCGCAACCCAACACTCTCGAATCCAACAGTTTTCTGCCCACTCACTGGCTGTGCAATAGATGCAGTTAACATAGCCTAGTAGCCTGGGGATTCAAGAAAGTATTTCATCAAGTGGCTGCGACAAAACAGATTTGAGTTGAATCATAATCAACATGTAGTTCAGTTCGCAGCTGGTGTGCAAGGTTGTATTGAAAACGGCCACGGCAAACATTTTGGCAGAGCAGTTCTCTGCACTTTGTGGGAGCTCATGTGTAGAAGGCTTAAGGCTGGTGGCAGGTGTGAAATTTGTTTTTTAGCGAGGGGGCAAAAACCAACAGCTCATTAACAGTACAATAGTGGAGTTAATCAGGGTCATCCCATTCAATTTGCATGCCTTCGTATTCATTTGGCTTAACATCCCCCAATGAAATGGGCATGGAGATTTACGGCTGCCTTCGTTCCTGACCTTTGGTCGTACTCCCAAAAAGCCGCTGCAGTTTGGCGCTCCGCATTTGCAAACGGTCTTGCCGTTCCCCAGACACTCCAGGTTGTAGTTGAAGGTGAGCTCCACTCCTGTGGACACAAAACCAACGGTCAAAAAGAGGAAAACACGCACATCCGTCTCAAAAAGAATGGGGTGCAGGACTAGACAAAATAGGCTACCATGAAAACTGAAAGAAAGGTCCGCGACACCAAGCTCCGAGCAAGTTTTCTTTCAGTTTTCATGGTAGACAGAAAACCAACGGCCAAGTCAATCCACACACTACACTCGCTCTCAGGAAAGCATATAATTACAATATTTAACCCATTTTAGCCTAATGCAGTCAATACATTGTTTGACCTTTGGCGCCTGGAGGGCGACATACACGCTGCATTCAGGCTCTTGAGATTTGATGTTTTTTTTATTAGAAATGTGGGTATGCTAGAGCTGAATCAACACACTCTAATGCAAGATGAAGGTCCTAGATTTCAAATATAACTGATTTGATGTTTTTATGCGCTTCGGAGGCTGAGATATTTAGGTTTTAATAGGCAGAAGGCACTATTTCCCAAAAAAGGCTTAGGCATTCAGCAGGTGTTTTTTGCAGGTGCCTTAAGCCGGGCTTACACTGTGCGAGTTTTAGCCCGATTTTGCCACGATTGTTCACTCGCACGACTTCTTGGGAGTCGGGCAAATTTCGCAGGTCAATCGTGAGTCTCGCATTGTTTAGTGTACATGGGGTAACAACAAGCGATTTCACCACACGATCGAGCAATCGTAGGGTCGCAAGAAAATCCCTGTTTGAAATCCCCTCGTGAATAATTCGCACAATTAAAGCAGTGCTACAACCCGATGTGACACTACACATGCACAAATTGATAGGGAAGCACGATTCGTTCTTGAGCGCGCCCTCATCTCTACCTCAGGTGCGCATGTTCCCTTCTCTGGAGACCCGGGAAACATGCCTTTCGTGTCACGGAGCCTTTAAGAGCTCTCCCAATACTGGTGACATATTTTGATTTTGGGAACACTGATGATGGGCTAGACCCGAAACGTTTGCATCCCACTTTTTGTTTTGGCTTCTCTTTATTTTTCAGCTTTTAATACAGTTTCACTGAACAGCGTCAAGCTCCTGTGTACGACTCCTTGTTCTTTACACATAGTATATCTATGCATGTGACAAACAAAAACCATATAGCCTTGTATCCTTGTATGCAGTACGCACAGACAGCTGGAGGTTCGATCTCACCTTTAGGTACGTCTTCTAAGGCAAAAAGGCCCACCCTGGTGTCCCCGTTAACAGTCCACTTCTGCGTCTCGCAGTTGGGCTGGCAACAGTGGTTCATAAACCGGGCCTGGTTCCCTTTGGGTCCCGCGTCAATGATACGGTCCTGGTAGTAGGAACACAAAAAAAAC
Organism: Engraulis encrasicolus; assembly: GCF_034702125.1. Taxonomy (NCBI): domain Eukaryota; kingdom Metazoa; phylum Chordata; class Actinopteri; order Clupeiformes; family Engraulidae; genus Engraulis; species Engraulis encrasicolus. The sequence goes on along the minus strand of NC_085879.1, from coordinate 30,431,475 downwards.
AAGAAGATTTTGAGGATGTGTGCACAACTCCACATTGTGTAGCCTCTTGCAGATTAGGCAGGCGGGCCTATTCACTATTTGCTAAAAAATACTTAACTACATCATAACAACATTGCTATGACATTACTGAGAGCCTTAGGTAACAGATAAACACATAGCCATTACAATGTTGGTGACAGTAAGGTTATAACATAGGCTCTGCGCTAAGGGGTTAAAGGTCTTCGGGTACTGGCGCAACTGAGGCAGTACATTTGTTTGGAGAAAAGCTGCACTCTCGATTGTGTTGACTGTCTAGTTCTGTCATGGCTTCCTAATAAATAAACATAAAGAATTGCGGTCGAGAGTGTAGCTTATCTCGTAACAAAGCCAAGTAGAGCAGACAGAGCCAATGCAATTAAAGGCACTTCCTTAACTTGTCACAGGAGAAAGCCCCCGTCCTGTTCCCAACCGCAGTATGTGAGTATGCGGGTGGCAGTGAAGGTCTACCTGAGCACCACAGAGACAACCCAATACCCCATATTGCTTTACTGTGCCTCACCTCCACCTCTGCCTGACTGGGTAATTGGCGCTAATTAGAATGAGGCGATGTAGAGGTTAAAACGTAGCCTGAGAAATCCCATGCTGCTTTGCACAATCGTTCCGATCTGAAAGACAGCATGCCATGGGGGCTCATCCCTAAGCGCTAGTCTGAGGTAGGGAGCCAATCTGAGAGTGGGGAGGAGGGGGTGGACATAGCCTGATTGTCATCGACTTTCAAAACTCTTCGAGACTTGGTCTGACAAAGAGCATAACAATTAACATTTCCCAAATAGCATGGTCGACCCGCCTTTCTTAGTTTGCTAATGGTTGTTTGCTTCCCGACAAAATGGGAGGAGTTCCCAATTTTCCGGGAGCTCAGAAACAATAATTGCATTGCTCTTGGCCTGACTAGAAGCAATGCTGAAGGTGTTACGTCACTTGGAGGGCATGGCCTGGCTAGGGTGGACAGATGATGAGGCGCATTACTGGACAAATGGGAACTTGTCATTTGTTTGGATACAGCTGACACAATTGGGATAGGTACAGTATATATTTTTGTAGAAGAAGATACCGCACACTCTTGTCCATCGTGCTGCAATTTATTAACAAAACAACGTTTCGGACCGTATGGCCTTTCTCAAGTTTTTACAAAGGCCATACGGGCCGAAACGTTGTTTTGTTAATAAATTGCAGCACGATGGACAAGAGTGTGCGGTATCTTCTTCTACAAAATTGATCTTGCACCCGCTACCTGCACCTCGAAACCTCTGGTGTGCGTTGGTTTCCTCCTTCAAAAGATAGGTGGGTAGATGACGTGACGTGTAAATTTTGCTGTCGCAGGCTCTTAAAATTAAGTAAATTCATGCTTTCAAAATTGTCAATGCTTTAAATGATTAAACTAATGTCGTTGTTGTGAAAAAGTAATGTGTAATAAATCCAGAGCTTAAATAAGTATACTTAATTTTGAGTCAAATGTCACATTTGTCCTATGGTGTGACTGAGGCAAGCCTGGTTCTCCATATTAAAACATTTTTAAATAAATAATCAAAGCTCAGTCATTTGTCTTAACAACCCTGGCATGTTTTTCAAGGTGTCTATTTTAGCAAGTGGCAATGCTTAATTTTTTTCCTGTTTTTCTGAGACCGTATGGACTTGTGAAACTTTGTCGCAGAAAATAATGTCCTGTGGTGTGATCATTTTTTTGGTTAATTCTGTGGATAATTATCTATTGTTGAAGCTCCAGCGGTACATAAATTGTGACTTTAGACCCTTAAGAAGCCAATGGCAAGGGTGGATTTTAGATTTTTCTCTCAGAGTTCTTCAGTCAATCAATTATGTTTTGCTACCACAAGATGTATTAGTTTTGTAGTCCTTTGGTGTGACAGCCATAAAATACATTTTGACAATAGTGTATATTTTTCATATTTTTTTCTTATGTAGATGTATGAAAATGCATCTTACTAAAGGTGAAATTGTATTTCAGTTGGCAACAACATGGCTTTAAATTAACTCAAAAGCTCAAAAGTCCTATGGTGTGATGGTAAAAGTCCTATGGTGTGATGGTAAAAGTCCTATGGTGTGATGGTAAAAGTCCTATGGTGTGACACTTTGGAGTATCACACCAAAGGACAAACAGGTCACACCAAGGGACTAGATATTTGAGAAATAGCTTTTAAAACAACTGGTAGTAAATATTTTTTTTGTTTTGTTGTTTGACTAGATAAATATTGTGTATTCAAATTACTTATTCCTTTATTGGCCTTTGGAATTTATACTTTGATGCATTGTTGATGAATATTTGCTGTTGATTTTAGATACTGTCAAATGATATAAAATGTCATTAATGGTGCTTTGAAACCATAAAATATAACGTAACAGTGAAGGAAAGATCAGTGAGAGAGTATATAGAGGAGTATAGATGAATAAAGTATGCTGTGGAGAGCTCAATATACAGCATAAATGTGCTGTCCAGCTTGAGATACCAAACAGGCACTGGCCACTACACACTACAGGTTCAATGGTGTGACAGTCATAGCATACCTACAAAAGTGTGATGGTCATGCCAAGGTCACCCTTCAGTATGAGCCTTATGAGCTCTGCATGTTACATTCAATGACCGCATGGCTGTCATTAAGAGTTACGATAGGCTGATAATCGACGATTCAAAGACTTATAAGTGTAAAGTGTAGGTCCATATTGACTACAACATTATATTATGATCAAAAGACAAAATAATCATGTTGATATATTTGTTTCTGGCTCAGTTTTGCATTTCTGTCCTTTAGCGTGACATGAATGTCCTACGGTGTGACATGTTTTAAACGCTCAAATATTTGTTTGAGCTAAACAATATGTTTGATAAACACTGAATATTGCATTAGGGAAGAACAAATTATCGTCCCTGAAAAGTTAGTATAAATTCGGACAATTTTGAACATTTAAAAGAAAGATATCCCTGTTTTTCCTCGAGGGTTTCTAATAATCTCACTTCTAATGGGGAAAAAAATACTTAAATGGTAATTTCTCATTAAATTAAGACTTTAAAAAATTGCAATAAATATGAAGAGTACAACAATGTTCATAAAACTCCATCAAGCCATTTCTACATTACTTAATATATTTATTTCTTAACGTCACACCAAAGGACATATTTTCAGCAAATTGCTTTATCAACGTAAATAAATAATCAATGAATAGACCAACATTGTGACTACTTGGACTTTTTGAAAGATTAATTGCTGCACTACGTAGACATATACTTTTTTCCCTCATAAACAATGTTTTGTGAAAAAAATGTTTTTTGCTGCCTATCCGTCATCTACCCAGGTACAGTATATAGCCAATAAACAGCCATTGGCAATTATAAACCGCAGTTTACCTACGAGAAATTCAGTAGGCCGTCTCCATACCATATCTCACTTGTGATATGGTCTAGTGTGAACCAGGAAATGGTATACCAGGTTGTAGCTTCTGAATGACTGATAATTGGTGGTTGAGTGCGTCATCAGGACAAAAAAAACTGTAGCCCCTTAATGCACGCCGTACCGCCTGTAGCACGCTGTAACAGACATTGTAAGTTAATTACTATAGTACTACACTACTATGATAGTACATGGGGCCTTTAGTAATACATTACGACTTGGTCTTTGCCATTCTGGTAAAAGCTCATTTATAACGCCCTATCTTAAGGGGTTAACCTTTCTCCATTGGTGAAGTGTCAATTTCTAGACAGTCATGATAGCTGCCATGAGCCTAGCCTGATTATCATCGACATCCAAATCTCTTCGAGACTTGGTCTGACCAAGAGCATAACAATTAACATTTCCCAAACGGCATGGTTGACCTGCCTCCCTTGGTTTGCTTTTGGTTGCTTGCTTCCCGACAAAGTGAAAGGAGTCCCCGTATTTGCGGAAACTCAGAAAGTAGGTTGCATTGCTCTTGACCTGACTAGTTGCAACTCCGAAGGTGTTGCGTCACTAGGAGGGCGTGGCCTGGCTACCATGACCTGTGAGCAAGGTTTCCACAAGTTCTCAAGGAAGTTGCGACGTGCCAAATTGCCAGTTTCCACTCGGCTGCCTCTGGTGTCTGTCTCACCTTGTCTAAGGTGAGCATGTAGAAGTTGCAGATGTCGTTGTCTTGTGCGTGTTTGATCCTGGCCCGGCACTCCTCCTCATCGATCACCTCGCCCACGTACTCGCTCACAAACGCACCCTGGGGAGGGAGAAGGAGACACAATACGGTGTTACACTCGGCTCAGAAAATGTAACAAAAATACCAATAAAGACAACCAAAAACCAGATTTCAAGATTTTAACAAAATAACTTACTCAAGAAACTTTGTTTCAAGTTTACAGCTCAAAGCAACACAAAATCCAACCAAAACGAAAGCAAAGCAAATCAAATCAAACAAAATGGCAGACGTGGAGCCTATCGCTCACGGGCATCGCAGTGTAGAAATGAGTCCATTATGCTCCATTGAAATCGTGGTTTGGGTGTAGACAGTAATACCACAACAGAACGCAGTATCTTGATTTTTCAGCTAAAAAGTCACTCGAGTCACGTTTGTTTTTGTTTTTTTCTTGTGTGCATGCATTTCCACCATAGAAAAAGTAATATAAGGAAGTGTCATCATCACTTTACCTCCACTACAGATGCATAGCCAGAAAGGAAACTTTAAAGCCTTTCTTCTCAGTTTACCAGTAAGGAGAGATACTGCGGTCTGAAATTGTAGGGCAGTATACAACACAAACATATGGTACCTTCTTGATGTCGTTGATGCAGCGCAGGCCCCAGCCGCGCGACAGCGTGCGGAAGATCTCCACCTCGCAGTACTGGCGCTTGGTGAAGCTCTGGTTGAGGCAGCGCTCGCCCGCCGCGCACACCTGCGGGTGGCACTCGTACATCAGCATGCGGTTGATGCACTCCGAGTCTATGCCGCACGGGTTCTCGTCCGTGGCCTTGCAGTTGCAGCGCGGGATCTCCGACAGGTCCGCCGTGAAGATCTGCACCTTGCCGATGGGACGGTTGACCTGGAGGGGCGGGGGAAGAGTGATGGAGAATGTGTCACCAGGGTTGCCAGATGAGGCAGATAATTTCCAGCCCAAAAAATGCTAAAAACCCCCGCCCAATTCTATTGATTTCTATGGCAAAAATTGGGCAGGTTTTCCTGCAAAATGCCATTTTTACCCACAGACGGCCATCCTAAGCAGCCCAATTAGGCGGGAAACCGCCCAATCTGGCAACACTGCGTGTCACCAGATTTGCTTTCCAACCAGAATGCATTGTGATTGTGTAGTGTGCATGCGGCGTCTCCAACGGGGATAATAATTTGAATGGGATTGTTATCTTTCTTCCTGGAGGGGGTTGAGCCAGGTGTTGCAATGACCCTGTGTGTGTGTGTGTGTGTGTGTGTGTGTGTGTGTGTGTGTGTGTGTGTGTGTGTGTGTGTGTGTGTGTGTGTGTGTGTGTGTGTGTGTGTGTGTGTGTGTGTGCCTGCCTGCCTGCCTGCCTGGTCGCAGTGTTTTTTGCAGCTGACGGCAAACACAGATCACATGCATCTATCTGATTGCACATTCTACTTGCACTAACTCAAAACAAACACACACACACACACACACACACACACACACACATATATATATTATATTACTATTTCACAAAGTTACTATCACTATGTCAGAATCGTCAAAATAGGACAGAACTGGAAATGCACAACACTACTTCTTTTAATATACGTTCTATGCATGTCTGCTGTTGCCCAGTCTTGCACTTTATGGGTATGGGTATTGTATAGTCAGGGGTCCCCAACCTTTCTGGGTCTGAGGGCTACCTGAGGGCTACCAAGGGCTACCCGAGGGCTACTGAGGGGTACCCAAGGGCTACTTGTTTGTTCAAAATGCACTACTGATGTCTTGACATCATTCCCAAATCACACTATGATTGAATGATAATTTTCTCATAGGTTATGAAGAAATAATCTCATATTTAAATAAAGAAAAATATTATCTGTGACTAAAATCTTGTGGCCGTCACTGTTTACTAATATTCTTAGGCTACCTGGCGACTGCGGGCACCACGTTGGTGACGCCTGGTATAGGTACTCTAGGTGTAATGTATGCTTACTGTCTATGTCTAATTGTCTATGTCTAATTGTCTATGTCCACACCTAAATTCTATGTCTATGTCTGCATGGAAAAGTAAGAAACGTAATTTCAAATTCTTTGTATGACCAGTGCATGTAAAGAAATTGACAATAAGCCGACTTGACTTGACTTGATCTAGCATTGGGCAGGGGGGCAGGTAGGTTGCCATCTCCATTTCCTCTGGTTGTTTGAGATTATAATTGCAGTTAAGTACAACTGGTAGTGAAAAATGTTCACAGCTTCACACATACTTCCTTGCTTCCTATTAATCGAATATTTATTGCACAACAAGCTGAATCCATTCATGCACTAATTCAGGTCTGTCTGTCTGTCACTTGTAATGCTGAAGGCACTCAGAATGAAACCACGACAGTTGAGGCCTTAAATGACTTGGCACCTTGAACGATGCGGCTCTTTCATTAGGACAGTCATTTCTTTCATTAGTCCCGAGCATTTTTTTCTGCTTCAACAACATGCCACCTCTACGGTACAGACTATGACACTGTGCTAAGCTTTTGCCAAACATTTTTTTTCTGCGCATTCAGTTTCACAACTTGATGAAAGTCGTGCATTAATAAAACCATTCAAGTACAAAAGAAAGCATAATACAGTACACATACAAATTGTTAAGCTGAAAATGATTCCACTGGGATTTAAAGACTATTTTTGGTTTATTTTGGCTACGTAAGGTATTCAATTTATTAATTCTTCACTTTATGTTGCTACGTTTTTCCTGCCAACCTTCCGCGGCCCCCCTAGCACCCCCTTGCGGCCCCCTAAGGGTCCCCCGGCCCCCACTTTGAAAACCACTGCTCTAAGGGATAGTGTGTTTCCAGGATCAAAAAATGAGAATAAATTCTCTGACTAAGGCACTCCAAATTAAAATGTCCATGTAGGACCTGTCATATCAATAAAGACATTTTAATTTGGAGTGCCTTAGTCAGAGAATTTATTCTCATTTTTTGATCCTGGAAGTACTATACCTTGGACTAAAGAGCACCCAAACCCAAGAAGCCAACAAACTATCTGGATAAGAGCATGCCATACTCCACAAACGGATAGTGTGTTTGTTTGATTGTCAGGGGCAGTAGCTTGATGTACTGCACCTTTGATGAATCCTTCACAGTGTAACAGCACAATGTCTCTAGACTGCAGGAAAGCTCAACCGCTGAAACGCTTTGCTACTTCTGTTTTATTGATCGGCTGCAACATGCACCGTTGTGCAAGCCTGTTGCCAAGTTAATTGCGTGTTGAACTCTTGAGGAATGGTGCGTTTGAGTGTCAGGGGAAGCACCTTGGTGTAACCATTTGCAGTAATTCCTTGCAGTGCAACAACATGATGCCTCTGGGAGTGTGGGTGACAATGACTTGAGATTGTGGGCGAGCTCACTGATTTGCTAAGCGTTGTTACTTATTCCTTGTCCATTGGCCAAAACCAAAAATGTTTCATACATTTTTAACTCTAACGGCTTGAGTGTTTGAGTGGTAGGGACAGTGCCTTGATGAACCCGGTAATACTTTGCAGAGGAACAAAATGTTTCCTCTATGCACCATAAGACTTTGGCCTAGTTCAAAACAAATAACTCAGAACAGTGCAAATTGCATCCAATCAATAACGAAGCTACAGCAAAATCCAAAAAAATGCGTTTGAGTGTCAGGGGCAGTACCAGGGCTGGTTCTAGTCAATTCGTTGCCCTACTCGAGCGCCTCCTTTCCTACATCTGGTCGAGCATAGCCTATCTAGTACATACTGTGTACTGAGTGCTCGTGAATAGTGTCACTGTAAAATTTAAGGTATTATTTTCCTTGACATTTTAATTCTGTGGATTTTCAGGCGCTACTATGGCTCCCCCAAGACATTTGGTGGCCCTAGGCGACCGCCTTGTCTACCTACCGGTATCCCTATCGCTGGCCCAGGGCAGTACCTTAATGTGCCTGTAAGGAGGAGGCTTGAACTCCAAGGGATAGAGTAGAGTAGAGTAACTTTATTGATCCCCGAGGGGAAATTCAGGTGGTGTGGTTTTTTTATATATATTAAAAAAATGGGGGCATTTTTGACCTTTATTACAATAGTGCAGTGAAGAGTTGGATAGGAAGTGATTGGGGAGAGAGAGACAGGAAAGGGTCGGCAAAGGACCCGGGCCGGAATTGAACCCAGGTCAGCTGCGCGTAGCAGACGAGTGATCTACCGTTAGCGCCATGGTACGGCCAGGAATGGTGTGTTTGAGTGTGAAGGGTGTCAGTACCTTGATGTGCCTGTATGGCGGAGGGTTGAACTCCAAGCGTAAGGGGGTGTCAGTACCTTGATGTGCCTGTATGGCGGAGGCTAGGTGTGTTTGAGGCTAAGGGGGTGTCAGTACCTTAATGTGCCTGTATGGCGGAGGCTAGTGTGTTTGAGGCTAGGGGGTGTCAGTACCTTGATATGCCTGTATGGCGGAGGCTTCTTGTCGTTCCTGCGATCCTCCTGCAGCTGCCTCATCTCCTTCTCTGCCTGAAGCTCACGGAACCTCTCAGCCGCCTCCTCCAAAGCTGTAGTGGAACCACGAAAACACAAAAAAAAACTAGAATAAGGTTCCTAGTACACAAACCAAAATGGGTATTGGCAATGCTGAGATGTACTGTATGTAGACATGTTTTTGAACCCAGGACAATGAATCGCTGGTTCATCGCTTAACAAGTCAAACCACTAAAATGAACTGAATTTTTATTAAATACAGTATTATGCAAACATTAAAATCATCAAAAATCATTTAAACTGTTTTTAAAGTACAAATAGTACATTTGTACAAAAGTACAAATACAAAGCCTTTTATTGTCATTATACCAAGTATAATATGATTTTAAGCCTCCCTTCGAGGCGCACAGTCCTTGATGAATAAGTACATTCCTGCAAGTGTGCGTTCAGTATTGTGACAGCTTTGGGGAAGAAACTATCCTTCATCCTGTTGGTTCTGGCTGCTATTGGTAATGCTCACACTACCCTGGACTTGTCAGTACCAGAGGTTTTTTTTTTTCTTCTTCAGTCTTTTCCAAGATCCTGGTCATTGTAATGGGGGCAGCGCTTTGTTTACATTTCAAAAAAACATTTTTATTTATTCCCAAAAACATCCAAAAGGTATACAACATCAGCTGACCACTAGCAAACAGCGGTACCTTTTGGGAAATATTTGGAGTAGGCCTATGCTAATTTTTGTAAAAATGTAAACCAACGCTGCCCCCCCATTAGAATAGCTCATATCTCGGAAAGGGCTGAGCCGAAAAATGTGGCATCACCGGGTACTGACAAGTCAAGGTTAGTGTGAGCAATACAGCAGCATATTGAAATTGACTGAAGTGGTCCTTTAAGCCTAAGTGGTACTTAAGTATGTGGTGCCGTCTAGGCAATATATCACATCACCAAAAGTGTATACATAAAACAATTGTATTGGCCTACATACAATGCTTTGTTCTGGTACATGCAAATAAAATGTTTGCGCAAAGTGCATGTGCGAGGTAAAATAATGCATTTATGAACTTAGAGTGATGATGTGAGACCTACTTCTGGTATATTGCCTAGAAGGGACCTCGTACTTAAAGGGGTATGCCACTATTTTGGGGCTTATTACAGTTAAAATCGTTGGCTGGGGTTTATAAAGGTGGTAAAGTGTCTTATTTTTCATGTTAAGCGTTGTCTTGCTTTAAGACAAGTTAAAAGAGGGAATATGTCGCTAAGCTAGTGAAAGTCAATGGATCCCTGTAGCATTGTTAAAAGAATAGTGGCATACCCCTTTAAGTACTACTTAGGCTCAAGTACTAGTGGTGTGGATCGGCACTGCCCTCACGATCCGATTCGATCACGATTCGGGAGGTTTCGATTCGATTCTATGCGATCCAATTCAATTCTACAATGCATGCAATAGTGCAATGCATAACATTTCTACTGAAAGCAAATGTTTAATCAGTCGTGATGAGGCAATACAAGTAGTCAGATACTGAGCAACAATTTATTGGCTGTTTTCTGTATCAGTCTGTATCAGTCTTGCAATGTTTTGAAGTGCTTTTATTTAATTTAACATTCATTTGCTCCCGAAATATCCATGGAAGTAATTGAAACTTTAAAAAATTGCCAGATCGATTCTGGAACTTGCCGGATCGATTCTGGATCGTCCATGCCCCGCATTGGATTGCATCGCCGAATCGATCATTGTTGACACCACTATTAAGTACTACTTAAGAGTTTTTGGGAAACGCAAGCCTGATTGTATCGTGTGATTATCTGGATGCTTTACCTTTTTTGTAGATGGCATCCGCCCCCTTCCCCATCTTCTCCTTGTTGTTGGCGTCGCCCTCCATGTACGGGAAGACGCGGGCCTGGTACGTCCACACGTAGTCCTTGGAGCCAAAGAAGTGCACGGGAAACTCGCCCACGTCGTGCCTCATGCGCAGGATTTTCTCCGGAACATTCCGAGGTTGGCTGACCTCCGCAGGCCACCACCTGAGAAAAGGTACGATTGATGAAATGATCAACACGAGGTTGGTGTATACGTTGAGAAACTGAGGTAATTTTTTTCAGGTAGCCAACTAGCTACATTAAATAAACAGTTACTTATCTAGCTGGGTAAGTAGCTAGGTAGGTAGCTACCGATTCATTTCACGTCAAACTGATTTGTACATGTCGCTTGAGAATACTGCCCTCTCCACACCAGATATGCTGATTCATAGATTCAGATTTTTGACCCGAATACACATAAAACGCATAATAACCAACTGATATCTGGCTCTTGTGTTCTAGAGACCTCTCTTCGCTCACCTGTAGCGCCCGACCTTGACCCAGAGGATGTCCTTGAGGTGGGGCTTCTTGCCGGCCCGGCAGTCGTTGCAGAACCAGCTGCCCTTGGGCATGTCGATGTTCAGACACTCGCGGTGGAAGGCAGCAGGGCATGACTCACAGCACAGCAGACTCCCACCTGCACACATACGGACACGCACACCCGCACACACACACATGGGCGCACGCCCACACGCAAACAAAGGCAGCGTTAAATCTCAAATTAAAGTACAAGATGGCCCTACCATGGTTGCTAACGGTAATGCACTCATGTACTATGCGGCCGACCCAGGTTCGATCCTTCTTGCTTCAAGTCACCACCTTCACTGTCCTGTCATATAAAACTATAAAGTAAAGGCTTGAAAAGCCCCCCAAAATACTTTAAAGTACATTAGATGAGTTTGTACCATCAGCTGTGGGGCATAGGCCTAAAGTGCAGGGGGAAATCCTGGTTTGTGTTCATAGTATGGCCCTCGGAGGACTTTTATGGCCCTCGGATGAATTTGAAGTGGCCCCTCGAATGAAAAAGGTTCCCCACCCCTGCTCTAACGGTAGGGCACTAACCTGCTACAACAGCGACCCGGGTTTGATTCTGACCCGGTTCCTGTGCCGATACCTTTCCATCCATCTCTCCCTACTCATCTCTCTCTCCCCACTCACTTCCTGTATGTCTCTCTCACTATCTCATCATAAAAATAATAATAAAGGCAAAAAAAAGTACAGTACTGACCCTCTGAGCAGACAAAGCACCAGCTGACGTTGATGTGCTCGTGGTTGCGGCAGCCCTTGCGCGCCACAAAGTGGTTTGGGCACAGGAAGCTGTTGTTGGCCAGGGGCACGCTGCCCGCCGCCATGCAAAAATCGTTGGCGTGGTACGCCACGGGGCAGCGCACACAGCGCGTCAGGCGACCTTTAGGGGGCAGGAGGAGGAGGAAGAGCAGGAGAGAGAAAGAGACAGAGAGGTTAACTTGCTTTAATTCCTAGATAGGGAATTGTCTCAAACTAGACAATACCAGATATGCAACAAAATGTATTTTTTACATCACACGTATGCTTGATTACATTCAAATATATATATTTTTTACATACACACTTGTGCTTTTATCCCCAATTCTATTCAATTCAAGTTTATTAGGGACCATGTACAAATAAAATATAAATGTTACCTTTACATTCATTGTATCAGACTTATTTTACATCTGTAGTCCCTGCCAGGACATCCTCACCTTCTTGCTATTTAGGTACAGAGTATTGGTTATAATGAGGTATTAGGTGCCTCGCTCAAGGGCTCTTCAGCCATGGATGAGGATGGGGAATACCAACATTAGTCCTTCTGGTGGTATAGGATTTAAACCTAACCTTTCAATCCAGAGAGAAACTCCCTGAACATTAGGCCATCACCGTCCCAAAGATGCAACAGTTACACGCCCACCAGGAATTTCTGACTTTTGATACGTCACCCATAATGTTGTGTGCATTGCACATTTTTGAGGAAAACGGTGCTCTTACCCTGCTAATTGAACCTGCACACTTCACCGTACTGGTGCAATGTGCAATGAATGAAGATTGGCCAACAGGCTGGTCCAGATGACCCAAGAAAATTATCACACTAAAATCCATTATTTTGTCTAACCCCTGTACCTACAGCATTTACTACTAAATGTAATTTTGAAGCAAGATAAAGCATCAGACAAGTCAATCTTCCACGCCCACCTTTGGAGATGCTGGGGTTGTTGGAATTCACAATATTGTATAGTGTAATTATAAATAGTATATAATAAAAGTATGATGGTAATAATAGTAAAATTTTCATAATTCCAGATAGGAGTATTTGTACAATTCTAAACATTGTCCTGTCAGTTCTTGCCATAGGTTCCCTAAAAAATGTGGCTATTTCAAAGCTGAATGAACACATTCTAATGCAAAATGAGGGTCCTATCTTTTAAATACGACTTATTTCATGTTTTTATGTGCTTCAGAGGCTGAGATATTTAGGTTTTAATATGCAGAGGGCTTAGGCTAAAATTAGTTAAGATAGGAGTGATTTTACAGTTCTTGCCATGAGTTCCCTACTAACCCACCTTTGGAGATGCTGGGGTTGTTTGGGTTGGTGATGTAGCAGGCCAGGCAGGCGTGCAGGGAGCACCTGAAGCCGCGGCTCTGCGCCGCCGTGGGGCTGTGCTTCAGGATGCACTCCATGTGGTAGAACTTGCCGCACACCGGGATCATGCAGCGCTTCACGTCCCGCCCCGCCACCTTGCACACGAAACACGTATGCACACCTGAGGAGGAGGAAGAGGAGGAGGATTTGAAGAGAGAGGTTATTTTAATTTAGCGCAAGCCAAAATGGAACATCTCATGGATCATGCAGTGCTTCACATCCCGCCCCGCCACCTTGCACACAAAACAGGTGTGCACACCTGAGGAGGAAAAGGAGGAGGAGGAGGAGAAGGTAGAGGAGGACAATTTGGAAACATTTATTTCAGCGCGGGCTCAAATGAAACATCTCACGGTCAATTTGACAGGGAAAACAAGATGGCTTAGAAAAAAAACTCAATTGGTGGCACATCATTTAAAACACTTATGATAAAAAATTACAATCTCAGAAAAGTCCAGAATTACAAGGATATTAATATATGTAATAGTAAACACTACATTGATGGCTGACAGAAAAGGCAGAGAGAGAAAAGCAAATGAATGATGGGTCAGGCAGACAGACATACTGTACATCCAAGTCCAATCTCACGCACGTCCAATCTCTGTCAGGTGCAGGCTCAAAACGTTAAGTTCATGTCTGTGCGCGGTTCTTTCAGGCAGACATAGGCTACATTTACGTACATGACGTTCTTAATTCCGAAGAATAATTCAGAATTAAATAGTTCCGTCGAGTTTACTCTGATCTTTCATTTCATTCCGAATTATGAAGTGTTTCCATGACGTTCTGAAAGCAGAATTCAGCTTTATTCAGAATTAAAAGGGAGCTCATTCTGAATGAAATGTCTCATGTAAACGTAGCCATTACAGACATATGCTGGATCTGAAATGGTGCACTTGTGCACTTCAGTGTTCATGTTTCAGTGCGTATGGCATATTAGTTACACACTGAAACTAAGAGTGCGTTGCAATATGCGACCTTGCCTCCTCCACTTGCGCTTGTCTCCTCGTCCCGCCTCCTGGCCCCTCCTCCGTGGAGAAAACGATAAAGTTTCCCAGCTGTCAGCCTAGCCACAACAACTTTTGAGGGACAGTTTTTCATTCACCATCCCAATTGCAAATGAGAAAAAGACTCTACAGTTGAGCTTTTGCAAGATATTGAAATATAATGCTGTTGTCAGTGATGTCATCATGACATATTACTTCCTGGTACGAGGAGAGAAGCAAGTGAAGGCGGCAAGTGGAGGAGGCAAGGTCGCATATTGCAACGCACTCTTAGTGCCCGAAGTGCACAAGTGCGCCATTTGAGATCCAGCAATAGAGTAGTAGAGATGGAGGTGGACATGGTGTACACTCAGTAGTACCTGTGGTGCACTCCTTGCAGACGAAGCGTCCTCTGGGGGTTGTGGTGAGGCCGATGCACTGCAGATGAAAGGCACCGCAACACTGGCCCTCGCACAGGAGCAGCTCCCCCGTCTTCTCACACACCTGGCAACAGGAAATAGCCTGATTATCATCGACTTTCAAATCTCTTCGAGACTTGGTCTGACCAAGAGCATAGCCTGATTATCATCGACTTTCAAATCTCTTTGAGACTCGGTCTGACCAAGAGCATAACCATTAACGTTTCTCACACGGCATGGTTGACCTGGCTCCCTAGGTTTGCTACTGGTTAACTGGTTTCCGACAAAGTGGGTGGAGTTCCCGATTTTTTCTGGAGATCAGAAACGATATTTACAGTGCTCTTGGCCTGACAAGAAGCAACGCCAAAGGCGTTGCGTCACTAGGAGGGCATGGCCTAGCTAATCAGGAAACACACCACCACCATAGTACAACTAAGCACGCTCTAAAGGTGATGACACACAGGTCAACGGTTTGAGCAACGTGCCCGGGCAACAACTTTGTAGGATGAGTTCATTTGTAAGATTGTTCATCACATAACATTTCTATCAAGAGATCTTGGATTAGCCGTAGACAACGTTTTTCAACCCTTCCATCAGAAAATGAATAGCCAATCATGTTGCCAGGCAACATTGTTCAAAAAGCTGCCCTCTGTATCATTACCTTTATACTCATTCTTCTTATGGTTGCTTTGATTTTTTTTTTTTTAATTTTGTCCTTCATTAACCTAGAGATTGGAAATGCAACCGTCTCCACTCCTCTGTGAAGCTTATCATTCATTCAATGGCATATTATGCTAGGACTTCACTTCAAGCAAGTGTCATTGCAAGCAACTGGGCCTCTTCTTTGAGCAGCTCTCATGTGTTCTCAGACACCTGACAAAACGGAAATCCAGCATCAGAGCACCTACACGACTGGGCAGGCTCCTCTATGTTCATCATTCTTTTTTTTTTTTTCTTTTTTTTTTTAAGCAGTTAGACAGTTTTTGTCCCTCATCAACCAACTGATCGGAAATGAACCTCTCATTCAACCAGTGCCATATTATCCAAAGAGTTCAACTCAGATCTACTCTACTCCATGCAACTCTGACTGTAAGCAGTATTTCTTCTTTTAACTTCAGACTACAGAGTTACTATGCTGTTACAAAATGTCTTGCTGTATTTACTTACAATAGCCCAAGGAAGGGAGCAAAGCAAATTCAAAGGTGCCTTGCACTTTGCTACAAGTTGACATACCACTAAAACTTGAAGTCATTTTAAACATTGTTTGAATTATATTATTGATGCTCAAAAATATACAGTATTTTCATTTTCATTTGCTTAAGAATGAGCTAGAACAGGGGTTCCCAACCTATTCCATCTTGGGGGCAACTTGAAATGTTCACAAATGTTTGGGGCCCACCTCTGACCCAATAACCAATAAAACTCAAAATAAATAGTCAACAACAACATGCACAGACTATTATTTTTGAGTTTTCGTTTCATGGCCCACATGGACTACTTTCAAGGCCCACAGTCTGAGACTCACTGAGCTAGAACAATCGACCCCTTTTGAAGTTACGTTGTCACTGACTGTGCACGCATTGTTGGCCCAAACAGACACCGCAGACCCTGAAGAGAGGAGACATACCGTCCTGAAGTGTGTACAGTTGTAAAAAATAGAGATCCTGAAAGTACATGTGTTACGCTATTCTGAGAGGAAATAGGCTATTCCAGAAGCGTAGGAGATGTTTGTGGTTATAAGCAATTGAGCGTACCGACTGGACTGAGGACACCATCAGGAATGCCCATGTTTGTGGCGCCCACTTCATATCTGAAGTTAGAGTGACCATCTATTTTCTGATCTCGAAAACACCTGGCTATCTTATTTTTATTATTTTTTTTACAAATCAGCGGTACATGTTTGATTCTGCTCCAACAATGCATTGCACAGCCCGATTACGTCACATCTGTGTAAACAGTAAAGGGGTCTATACATGGGTTCTAAATTTTGTTTATAACATGACTGCGCGAACCTAGCTGCGCACAACTCAACCTCTGATTGTTGGAAACCGCTGTCGGACAAAAAATTAGCTCACGTGATTGGCTGCCAGTGTCTTGACCTCCTCATAACATCGTGTTGATAAACACGGAGAACCCATGTATATACACAAAGCTGGTGCTCACCTGACACACATTCTCCTTGAGCGCGGCTCCTCCGCCGCCTCTCTCGAAGGACGGCCTCTTGATGGCCAGCGACATGTCGCCAGGAAGCAGGTCAAACGAGTTGTTGAGGCTTCCATCGTGACAGGAGATCATCGACTGCAGAGTAGACAGGAAGATATGGGGAGGAGAGTGTTAAGTGAATGAGCCCGTTTATAGGCACATCAAGTAAGGGTTAACGTTCGGCGAGAAGGTCGCTACCGTGGAATAGCAGCACGACAGAGAGAATCTTTAGACCCCGACGCGGAGCGGAGGGGTCTTGTTCTCTCTGAAGTGCTGCTATTCCACAAAGCGACCGACTCGCCGAAAGTTAACCCGCTTATTATATGGATATACTTAAATGATTCACACATGCGGGGACATTTCTTTAGACATATTTAATGTAAAGATTGTTGCTGCGCAAAACAAAACATTGCCGTTGTGGAACACCGCTAGGCAACAGCTAGGTAGGCTAGCCAGGACAACAGGTGTTGTCTATCACAGCAGCTGATTAGAGTGACAAAAGACCGGACCCCCTGCGGAGTGATATGAAACATTCGCTTTAGCCACTGACTTGTATACAAGCCAGTGGCTTTAGCAGTGAACGTCTTGTTGCCATTGACAGCGGTAGCCAGGACAACGGGTGCTGTCTATCACAGCAGCTGATTAGAGTCTTGTTGAAAAGTCGCTTTAGCAGTGAAAAGTCTTGTTGCCATTGACAGCGGTCTGTTATAGACCAACCCGTCCGTTATCGAAAAATAACAGACGTCCGAACGTTGGGGAGCCCCGTTGAAATGAATGGAGCATTCGACAGATGACGTCACAACCATATAATAATAAACCGTTTATGATCAGGTTTTTGGAGTAACCGTTTTATTCAAGAACTCACGCAAACTGAATAAACTGTTTATAATAATGGATTTATTACAGGTATCGGTTTATGAGAAATATGATTTGCACAGGTAGGTTTTAGGCTAATGAACTGATTTCTCAAGACATATATCCAGCATAATCAGGTTATTAGCAGGTTACTGACATTCTAGAATGATAAGTAGCCAATCACAAGCCTTAAATTCTAGTTTCGCGTCACACACTTGAGTGGAACACAGGTAACCGACAGACTGCATGTAAACAGCAATAAACTGTTTACTCCAATAACCTGTTTATTCCAATAACCCGATTATTGCGGCAATGCAGCCTATAAAAACCTAAATATTTTAGCCTCTGACGCACATAAAAACATCAAATAAGTTGCATTTAAACCCTAAGACCCCCCTCTTGCATTAGAATGTGTTCATTCAGCGGTAACATACCCACATGTTTATTAAAAAAGCTAAAACCCTAAGAGTCTGAATGCAGCGTATATGTGTCTCCAGACACCAAAGGTTAAACAACATATACGAGTCATCAGGGTAAAATGTGTTAAATATCATGAACTCTGGGTTGGCATGTGCGTTGTTTAACAGTTTACTTTGACGTCCATCTTTTATGAGGGCTCAGGGGGGCAGTGGCACAGGCAGAAAAGAATTCCATAGTAAGCGTTGCAGTGTGACTGTGACTGGAATGCATCTTTAAGAGCTTCTTAAAATAGTCAGGGGTGCCCCTCCTTATCCAAGGTATTGCGAGCTTGTGCCCTCACCATTGTAGTACTGGCACTAAAAACCATTCATGGCTGTGAATATCTTGTTGACAAGGGAAGTGGCCTGACCCTGTGGCCTTAATATTACCTCAGATAATGCAAATACTTGCAATTCTGCTAAACCCTAATGCCCTTAAGGAGACAACATAAGGATCTCTCTGATAAGCAGGGTTCGTGCTCCATGGCAGACATAAAATTGGAATATGCAGCACCTTCAAAATAAAGACAAATCCGATGGCAATTATCTCCCTTGATCCTATCTCCTAACACAATTCTTTTATCAAAATCCGGTGAACTGTTTGTAGCACATCATTTTTGTTAATCAAATGTATACTGGTTTTGCCAAACAGTTACTAGCAGCTTTGGGAGGAAAAGTGAAAAAAGGACTCATTAGATATGTCAGCTTTTGCACCTGCACCAGGGTTGGAACTTTACACCTGTCCACCTGCCAAATACGGGTACATTTCAGTGGTGACTGTTAAATTGGTCAACCCACCAGTCACTTTGACCGGTGAAAACTTTCACCTCAAATCAAGCTATAAATAGCCTGAACGCACAGGGAGGGAATTTTTTTTTTTGTCTGATGGGATTTGCCATTCTTCACTCTAAATTTGATTAGAATGCAGGAAATCGCTTCTAACAATACACAATTTTCTGGGGGAAGGCCCCCACACAATTATTAATTATTATTATTATTATTATTATTATTATTATTATTATGAGTTGACTGGTAAATTTTAAAATCTACCGGCCACAGTGACTGGTGGGGAAAAAAACTTAACTTCCACCCCTGACCTGCACCAATATTCCTAATACTCCCTCACTTTGGCAATAATATGAAGAAATTCCCCAAACTTCCCCAGTCTGAAAGAGCCTTCAATTCCCTGACATCCAGAGTTTCCACCCTTCAGCTCATTTCTGAAATATTTGTATTGGTATATAATGGAAAACAACACAGTTCAGCCTCAACCATTTTACCAATCAGTGCTCAAAAACATCACATTTGGACATGGTGGATGCTCATCATATGATCCCATTCATTTAGTTTTTTTCTCCAGAAATTACTTAAAGTGGCAGTATGAGTATACTGTTGCCATAATAATCTATACAACTACAAAGTTCTCAGTATCTCATCGGTACCTGAATGCCAGTGTTCTTGTTGTACAACAACCAAGTTAAAGATCCCCATGGAGCGCTTTACAGGTTTAAAAATAGTTCATGTGATGTTCAGCTGTCAAAAGCTGCAAAGAAATATATCAAACTAAAGCTAATCAAAAAATACTAGGCTGTTTATGTGCACTTAAAAAAATCTAAATGCATTCACAGCACTGAACCAAAACTGAAAACTGAAATGGTTTGCAATGGCTGGGCAACCTCAACTCAGATAAGAACAAGGCCCTTTAAAAATGGGTCAGTGTAACAGAAGGTCATTTGAGGTCATACTCTTCAAATCATTCTATAAGATTGATGTCAGTACAGTAATAAACGCCATACAACATACGCAAAGCCACACAAAGAGTACATATTATTTACAGGGTTCCCCCATGCGTCATGTACTATAAATACCATGTGCTGGATAATAAAAACACTCTCTTGATACGAGTTAAATATAAACTCAGTGACAGTGTCCAACCATGGCCTACCATGCAGCACACCCACAGCGCACACTCAATCACTGCTTTGCAGCAGACTTGGATACATATACAGCTAGACATTTTGGGTGCCCACCTACAACAACCATGAGTGCGTCACATGCAGTTCAGTATCCCGAATATGATTGGGATATTAAGTATCCCGAATTTGCGTTTGAACATATAAACACCTTTTCCCAACTTCAGTATCCTGGATAAGCCCTTATCCGGGGCTTTGAGAAATCGGGATACGCTAGGTGGAGTATTCCGAAAGAAGTCGGGATACTGTTGCATGTAAACACCTTCTCCCTTACCACCGTATTGCTGATATCCAGGCTACACGCATTTGAAGATAATTCTATTACGGCCAAAAATGTAGACTGGGATATAACGCTCTGTGCTTACCGTATATAAACACCTTTTCCTGAATATGATCATAACCGGGATATGCCTCATATTTGGGGATACTCAACGGCATATATATACGCAGTCCATGTTAGCTTGAGTGATCTTCAGTGTTTACCACAGAACATTGGTTTATCAATGTCAAGGGGGTAAACCGCTATCAGAGACATGTGATCCATCATTATTGGAAAGGGCATCAGTGTTTCCCATACATTGAGAAAACTATGGCGGCCCGCCTGTAATGAGTTAGGTGACAGGCCTTCATTGACAAGGCAGAGGAGACATATAGAAATTAATTAATTTCTGCATATAGAAATTAATGTGTAATGAATGTGAATATAGATAAATGTTTAATATGTTGTTCAGCCCTTTTAATGGGAGGCATTTTGAAAAACTGGCCCTGTGACCAGCACCCCTCATGTAGAATGTGTACGCCTATGTGTGTGTGGGGAAAAGGCATAGCCTACCCTCTTAGACCCTTTTTGTTTATGCGTTAACAATTTCACAGTAATCTTAAATTCTTATCTCTGCTCCTTTCATTACATAGACCTCTGCATGTGTATTATGTAGCCTTATTTCTCAAAATATAAATGGCTGAAATGTAGGCCTAGGCCTATAGTTTCTCCATGCGCCAATGTCATACTGTACTCATTGTTTTGCCATTTTGCATTTACACTGCGCGAATACATCCCGTCACCCAGCCCCCCCCCCCCAAAAAGGCCTGCGTGAAAAGACACCCCCCCCCCCCCCCCCCCCAAAAAAAAATCCCGGCTGCCCCCATAGTTTCCAAAATTTCTGTGGGAAACACTGGGGCATGCAATGCAGTGTCATATCAAACATGAAAAGACTAGAACGTACGACGATCCCCTCGATCGTGTATCATTGGTTAGAACGTTCCAATCGCATTCCACACATCATATATGTTAAGTAGGAAGTGGGCTTTAATCTCTTACGTCAAGACTCAGTAATGTCATAGCAATGTTGTTACAAGGTGCGGGTAGTCTAGTCTTTTGTCTAGTCAGTGAGCCAGATAGCCTTTGATGCGAAATCTGCAAAAATAAAAGACTAACAGTAAGTTCTGCCTTACCTCTGAGTGGGGGAGCTCGTCTCCATTCACACTGGCCTCAGCGTCCTCTTTTGTCCTGTCCAGGCTTCCGTCGTCTCCCTCTTTAACACTGAGTGGGGCTGGAGGGGTGTGCTGAAGGACAGGGGACCCTACGGGCCCGGAGTCATTGCTAGCCTCCCTGTCCAATGGCGGACACACTGCGGAAGTACGCAAGGATGCAAGTGAGTCAGTCAGTCAATCAATAAAGTTGGATATGGTTAGGCTTCTTCAAGAGTTCATTAGTCCCATGTTTTATAATATCAAGATTGGTGAACTCCATTAGATGAGACCTGCAAGTGATTGTGATTTTCAAAATGATCTAAACATTTTCTTTTTTAGTAAACTTTTCCAAATTTTGCTTGGCCTGTCAAATGGGCAGAAGATCATGTAATCATTAAAATCCCTCGTAACTAAGTGGTTACAAATGGTTAGTAACTATTGACAAATTATTAACTATTGACTACTCACTAATCAATTGTCACCTTGGAATTCAATACTGAAGGCATTTTTGCCTCAAATTTACTTAACTACAAATCTACTTGATTTTACTTTGGAATTAATAAAGTAACTCTACATATTTTTATATACAGCTTAGTGTTTTGACAGAGCTCAGTCCTTACCTGGAGAGGGGGAGGGACTTGGCAGGGTGACGGCTGGTTGTTCTTTCCTCATTGGCTTCTGGAAAACAGAAAAACAAAACCCTTATTACTGCACACCTGACCTAGTTTACAAGCTGAAGGAAGCCACCCGATTTTAGTACCACCACTGTTAAGTCACAGCCAAAAATCGAGAATCAGCATCCAAACCGTTTACTTAAAAGGGAGTAACTCAAATTACTGAATGTCTTGCTGCTTTCTTTGGTACGAGTCGTAAAAGCAGCATTCATCACAAGAGAACGTTTCTCTGTGCAGGGGGGGGGGGGTGTCCTTTTCTTTGATCTTGGCTGCTTGGAAATTGTGCTTACCTTCTTTTTCAGGTTTCTGTTGGACTCCTCCTCAATGACACATTCTAGAACTTTGTGAGAGGGCTTCCGTGGTCTCTTTCGTTCCGAGAAAGCTACAAAAAACCATCCAGAACAGAACAAAACAAACAAGACATAAAATCAGTAAAATCCCAAGAGTTGTCTGCAATTGGTACCTTCATTTGGACACAAACTTCAAGCCTTTTATTACTGCTGTCATACACCTAAGCACACTTGGGAATGTTAAAACAAGACTTTCATAGTGTGTACATTTGAATTTTAAACAGACCACCACCACCACCACCAACACACACACACACACACACACACACACACACACACACACACACACACACACACACACACACAAACACAAACACACACACACACACACTAAACAGATAACTTACAGGAGTCTATGCTGCCAGGTGTCCCGGCTCCAGTTCCCAGTGACGGAGCTTCCTGGGGAGAGTCGGAGGACTCCCCGCCAGAGACGACGGCTCCTTCCGACGGCTGGTGATGATGAGGATGAGGATGATGCGCAGCAGGCTGAAGATGAGCATGGTGCTGAGGAAGAGGAGGTGGTGGGGGAGACTGGTAGCGTTCAGATGCAGAAGAGGCCTTGGACTGCTCTGTGTCTGGGGAAATGGTCTGCTTGTCTCCTATTGACCATCTATTGACGGGTGTGCCGTCCACTGGTGAACCTCCACTTGAGTCACCGGCTCCAGCACCCTGCAGAGATACAGAAGATTAGGCAGACGAAAACATCAATCTCAAAAAGAAATGATCTAAGAAGAACTCATTAGATTTCTTTTTGGGTTTTTTTTTAATCGTCTCACAGGCGATTAAAAAAACAAAAAGAAATCTGGTGAGCGCTTCTTTATTCATTTATTTTTAGAGATTTGAGTTTATTTCATTGACCAAGTTAAGCACCCATTGTAGAGCACTAGACTACAAGGTGTTGAGCATGCTTCCTGATCCTTCTGCAGATGTAAACATATCTGCACAGAGCCAAGTTCACATTTACAATATTTTCGCAAGGCATGAAAAGGAGAACATCCTATACACATACAATACCTTAGCTCATTATTTATCATGCTGAATAAAGGCTTTATATGCATATTGTGACCTTCTATTCCTTGTAATTGTGTCAATGTTTGCCCCTACTCAAGCAGTTATGTAAAACAAAAACACTGTTTGGTTAAATTCTACTCTACCCCTATGACCCTTCAAACGGTCAATGACTCTGAGACTCCGAGATCCTTTTTCCTTTTTGGTGACTTGTATTAAAAGGGAAGGACAGGAGAGCCGTGTTACCATTTTAATTGGCTCTGGGGGTTTCTTTGTCTTCTTCTTTGGGCAGAAAATCTGCTCATACTCCTCATTCCACTCCAGAAGTCGTTTGCTTGGTTTTCGCAGTCGCTTGTTTTCTAAAAAAACAACATACCAAATAAAACATTTTGTGTTATCTTCACTTAGTATTTTTAAGTTAGCCTGACACAAAACTGAATATTACATTCTTCCCATTATAGTCTACAAAAAAAACCCCTTACCTGATCCTTCTCTCTTTTCTCCCACATCTGTTTCTTGGTTGCCAAGGTGACCGTCTTTGAAGAGTCCGTTGAAGTCCGAGGGCAACTTCGCGGGCGTCTGCTGTGCCGAATGAGCTTGATCGCCTTCCTTCAAGCTGGCACCGTCTGCTGTGCCCGTGCCCGTGCCCGACTCAAACGTCTGCCACCGCTTCTTGGGGGCAAATTTGTTGGTGAAAGTGTAGGAGGAGCTGGAGAGGTCTTCCGCGGGAGGCAGTCCCATTTCAAGTGCGTCCAAATCGGCCGTTGACGACGACGAGTGCTGCTGCTGCTTCTGTTGTGAGGAGGAGTTCAGTGTTTTGCTTAAGAGTGCTGTTTGGGATGCCGGAACGTTGGTGTTCTTTCCTTCATTTCTCTGCGCGTCCTTTTTCGCGCCAGACTTAGACTTGGCCTTGCTTGGCCTGACATAGGAGGAGGTCCTGCCATTCTGTGCTTTGGTCCCTGGTGTGGTGGTATTGGTGGTGGTGGGGGTGGAGGTGCGGGTGTCCTTCTCTGGGATGCCAGCCTCTGACGTCTCCTCCCCAGAGGACCCGGGCAGAAGAGACGGCTCCTCCTTGATCAGGGTGGACGAGGGTGGGGTTGGCACGGTCAGGGGGTTCCCCTCTTTCTCCCGGGTGTCGTGCAGGTCCTTCAGTAGCATGAGGAAGGTGCTGAAGTGGTAGTTCTTCTGCGACTCGCCTTTGCCTCCTGAGTCCCCCTCCTCCTTGCCTGGGGACCGGAAGGAGGCGTCCTTGCTGTCCTGTGGGGACCCCAGAGGGGACAAACAAGGAGACGAGAAGGAGGTGGAAGATATGTCCGACATCACGTTCTCCTGTTTGACTTGGACCGAACCGGCCGACGATTTAGTAGCGGCAGAGGCTTTGGTGAGGTCCTCCTTTTTGACCAGAGCGCCATTGCAGACGTGATTCTTGTCCGGCTTGCTGCCTCCGCCGTACTTGCGGAACGGAGACGTCGGAGGACTGTGGTCAGGAGGAGAGAAGGTCAAACGGGCCGAGTCGCTCTCGGCGTCAGGCACCAGTTTGGACTGCCAGCGCCTTTCCAAGATGTCTGCCAGGTCCCGGTGTGGCGACAGGCTCCCGTCCTCCTCCTCCTCCTCCTCCTGCTTGATGGACTTCTTCTCCTCAGACTCTTCACAGGCCTTGAGAGCTCGCGTCATCAGGCCACTGCTGGCTGGCAAGTGGTGGGAATGCAGGTTGATCGCGCTCTCTGTTGTCGAGGGGCTGCTGCTGATGCTGCTGCTGGCTGCTTTTTTGTTTTGGAGCGCCAACTTCTCCGCTCGTTCCTTGTTGGCCAGCTGCTTCACGGCTAGGTCTGCGACGACAGACGATATGCTCTTGGAGTTCCTCTCCCGTTTGTCCCTGCCGGTCTTTTTCACTACAGCGGCGGGCACCACGACAGGCTTCACCTCCTTCCCCAGGATGGTCTCCACCACAGGCTTCTCCCCCTCGGTGCGTTTCGGACATAGTATCCTGGGCACCGTATCGATATCAAAATAGCAGTCTTTGGTGTCTTTCTTGAGGGCAGCCGACACCGAGGGATTATCAAACACCTCCGATTTCTTGTTGTCCTCCATGAAGCTTGACAGCGATTTGTTGGGCGTTTCTTTGATGTTGATAACCGTCTTGTTGAACACAGTGCACACCTTCTTTTTGATGGGGGTGGGTTTCTTTCGGCTTTCCCTTGTCAAGGGTGGGCTCTTCAGGGGCTGGTCATCTCCGTTGGAGAAAAGAGAGTTAGGTGGTGGTGGTGGAGGGGAGATGGGGAAAACGGTCGAGCAAGAGGCTGAGTCTGATAGCTTTTCATCAGCCACCGGACTGGTGACCGGACTGGTGACATCCCTCTCCCAGGGTACAGAGGAGGAGATAGACAGACCGTTCTTGGGGCCCGATGGAAGATGGGCCTCTGCTTCCTTCACACTGGCTTTCCACGAATCCATCAGGCGTTTGGGTATCTACACAATGGACAAGGACAGAGTGTTAGCATACAATGCGCATTCGCTCTGTTGCAGACAAATATAAACAGGTTTTGAGTTACTGTGTCACTGCATATGGTCATTGACACCTTCTGTTGGTAACAGTAGAAAATGTTTGCTTAAGCATGATTACAGTCAGTTTGACCTCAATGCACCCAATAACTGTAAACAAGGTTTCCCTTTGGCCTAGCATCCACTGTTGGGATAAGGATGTGGATGTTTACAAGTGTAAAGCACGGCATGTTAACAAGTGTGGTGATCTGGGGAGTATACTAAAGGCTCTTTTCCACTGCCAGTTTTCTGGTAGGCCTACAGCTCGACACAGTGCGACTCAGACACCACTTTTTGCTTTTCGAATAGGCACGACACAGCTCGATCGTAAAGCAAAAAGTGGCATCCAAGTTGCGCTGTGTCGAGCTGTAGGCCTACCAGAAAACCAGCATTGGAAAAGAGGCATAAGAAGGTGGTTCAGCAATAAACCAGGTTAAGTTAACCTTCTACGTCTAGTAGAAAGGCCTGGAGTCTTCGTTTCCTTAACTAAATGATGCCTGCAGGTATATCAGTTAGCAAGTTTACCACTTCCTGTAGGTTAACTAAGCCTGGTTTATCACTTAACCATGTACGTCGTATACCCCCCCCCCCGATCTAGCCAGGCCGTGCCCTTCAGCATTGCTTCTAGTCAGGCCAAGACCAATACAATATCGTTCCTGAGCTCCCAAAAAAATCGAGAACTCCTCCCATTTTGTAGGGAAGCATACAACCATTAGCAAATCAAGGGAGGCAGGTCGAGGATGCAGTTTGGGAAATGTTAATTGCTATGTTCTTGGTCAGACCAAGTCTCAAATAGATTTAAAAATCGATGATAATCAGGCTACCCTTGATCATCCTTTATGCATTACCGTGTATTTGTAATCTTTCTCCTTCTGCCTCCCTCTTCTTCTGAGAACAGGTAGTTTCTCAAACTGATGTCCGCCCTCAAAGGGTAACGTGGCTTTCCCCGGGACCCAGGCCTTGTCCACAACCTCTCCAAATGTCCTCAAGAAATACAGCCTGCAGGGCCGTCGACTTGGGTCTAATGCAAAAAAACAACAAACAAAACAAACATGTTTAACATAATAAAGCCATTACAAATATATAATAAAGCAAAGCATCATCTCTGAAATAGAGGAACAGAGTGATTCATAGTCTAGTTTAGCCCCTAAAAACACTTTGTATCTACTCACAACTCCTATACACAGACTAATTCAATAATAATCTAGCTCTTAGTTTTGGGCTTAACACAGTAAATAAAAGTTGTTAGCTGTGTGTGAGTGCACAATGCTTTTCATTGACTAACAACGATGATAACTTCACAGAGATTTTCAATGATGATATGATCCCAAGTCTAAGATGGTTAACAAAGTAAATATCAGTTATTGTTTGTGTATAACAGTTGCCATTTGAAAATCATCACAGTATAATATAACCTTTCATTGAGTTTCAACCTTTCAATATAACTTTACAGATGATGTTCAATGATGACGCAACCCTTAAGTTATTTGTGTAACATGACCACATACTGTAATAATAACCTTTCATTCGCGTGTGACTTCCAGTTGGTGAATCACAGGTCACTTCGCAAGGCCACCAGGGTCGGCGGTTAAACTTGGCCCACACCACGTCTCCCACACCATACCTGACTCCCGGCACAGGCTTCTTCTTAGGACTACCGGTAGTACTTGACTAAAATGAACAACAACAACAATAGGCCAAAATATAAACAAACAAACAAAGAACATCAACATATTTTAGGTTCAAAAATGATAATAAATTCTCTGACTGCCATATCCAGGGAATGTATTGTCATCATTGAACCTGGGTGTACAATACCTTGGACTAAAGAGCACCCAAACCCAAGAAGCCAACAATAAGTCTGGATAGGAGCATGCCATATTCTACAAACTCAAAGTATCAACATATTTTTGCCTCAGCTCTAATATGACCTTGTTGTTACCAAAGTGACCAATATGTTCCTGAAGACTCTTAGAAATGTTATAACAATGTTATGATGTAGTTGAGTGTTTTCCCACTGACAGCGAGTCAGATCACCGGCAATCTCCTCAGCATCAAAAGCGTAACATTCATTTTAAATGAGGTGAGAGAAATGAGCATCAACACCGACTGTAGTATTACACTGACAGGAATTAATGAGGAGTTATGAATATTTGAATAATTGCATGAGTAATGCATCTATTTACAGTAAGATAGTAACTAACACCTAATAACCAACACCACATACATGTGTGCACATAAAATCATGCAATTTCACAGCCAGCCAGCTTACGTTTGAGTATGAACCATTAGGTGAGAAAGCATAGCCCATTGAGGCCATGTTTTCTGTGCTGGGCAAGTCACAGTCACTGTCAGAGAAGTCATCCATGCTGTCCAAGTCCACCATATTATTAACCTCGTCCAGACCATGGGACATGATAGCCGGGTCTGGCTCCGGTATGTTCTTGGGGACCAGACTGGAGACAACGGGTTCGTGTTTGTAAGTGTTCGAGCTGTAGCAAACTTCGGGGAAGTCTCTTTTTCTGTTACATTTGTTTGATGATGACAACGGCGGAGACACCATGTTGTCCACATCTCCAGCACCGCTGCCGTGGTGGTGTTCATGGTAATCGTCATCATCCTCGTCCTCGTCCTCGTCTTTGCTGTCGAATAAGGTGGACTCGAAATGCAGGTAGCCGTTGGGGATGGGAGGAGAGTGCTCCATGCTGTCGGAGCTGAGGGGCGAGAAGCCGTTCTTGTCCGGCTCCCGAGGGTTTGTGGCGTCACTGTTGGTAGGGGACAAGGGGGGCGCGTGACCCAGTCCGCCCCCGAAATCAGTGCCACCCAGAGGGCTGCTGTGCATGTGCAAGTGATTGCGTCCGTGGAAGTCCTTGTCCTGCACCACTCCGCCGCCGCCACCGCCACCACCACCACCACCCAGCTCGGGCCGGTTGACCATGGTGGTGAGGTCCTGTAGCCGCCTTAGAGGGCTGTAGCAGACCGAGGAGGAGGAGGATTTTTGCTTATTGTTGTACGGGGAGTGCTGTTGTTGCTTGGGCGCCTGTGACTTGAAGGCCGCCTTCGACAGCACAACAGAAGAGCGGCCCGTTCCACCACCACCGCTCTTGTTGAAGTGTCCCGCCGAGGTATGGAGATCCTGTTGGCCGGACTGATGAGGAGAGCCATCCCTCACTGCCACTTTGCAGGACTGATTCATGGTGTCATGACTCCATCCTATCACAACAACACAGGCAGAGACACAGAGAGAAGATGCAAGTTTAAAAGACAAATAAAGGCTTACGCTCAACTACCAAGCATGTTTAGACACACAATGGCAACATACACAGTGTCAACTCAACAATGATACATAATAGCTGGCAAGCCTATGGAGGTGTCACACAGATCAGCCAAACGGCTATGCTACCTCGCTGTGTGGCGCGCTACATTTGGTGTTAAGGATTTGCCACATTTCTGATCATTACCACATAACATTTGTAAGGCACGGATTAACAAAGAAAGGTTTTCAACCACAACCAGCCACGACCGAGCTCAGGCGTAGCCTAATTAGCCGACATGGACTGGCAACCTCTGGCCAGGCCGACAAGACAGTGTGGCAGACAGATTTACCTAGAAAAATACCGTCATGCGGCGATCCCATGCATCATAACCATCGCGTTCACGTGTATTTCCGTAAGACATGTTCCCCTGTCGATGGCCCTTCAAAATATCATTCTGTATCAAGAGCATCAACCCTGAGTCTAACAGCGTACAATCAACACTAATGCTGCTGCTGCTGCTGCTAGTCCCCATATGCAGACACTGTATGAAAGGACGGTAGGAAACACAGCTAATATCACTTGAAAAATAAAAGTCGCCGGAATCTTACCATTTAGGGATCGGTCACAACAAAACCAATTGAGAGCATTTTAAAATACGACATGTAGCGTTTGTTTTTGTCAATTTGTGAAAGCGGATCTGCAGAATCCCAGCACCAACTCTAGTAGGCCCAGACTCGGCACTCATTCTTTCCCCTCTATCGCCTCCACATCGGCGGCGGTTCCTTCAAAAACACAAAAAATCATCCAGTGACCAAATTCTCGAGATGCCTTTCATTTCAGCGAAGTGTCCATATGTTGCAAACGTAATTGTCCTGCACGCAAGCTTCAAGCAGCCCAAGATTCATTTTGAATACATGATTGTTTGCCTGCTGCCGAATGCCCCTGGTTATGTTAAAACAAGCCCTGACTGACTGACTGCTGGTGAGCGACCAATAGGCACAGCCACCCAACCCCCAGTCTCTGTGCACATTGGGGTTCTTAACAGCATTATGCCCCGGCTGAAACTCAGGTATAGCGTAAATTATAAGGGAAGAGAAAACACGGTCCCCATTTCTTGTGCTACCCTATAAACATTTGTGCGCAACATTGCTGCAGAATGCGCACATATTTGGAGTGGCACACACTGCCCCACTGCAGTTAACCATAACGCCATTTGTTTCCTTACCCTAACAAAGGCGTACTTCCTCCATTTTAAGCATCCGGGCACGCTATGAAATGGGAATAAGACTTAAGTTTGATTATATATTATATCTGTCATTCAAAACTCAATAATTTATATCAGATCGTGTGATCTCACACATCTGAAGTGGTTGCTTCTAAAATCGGACCGCAAAATGGAATACATTATCCGGTGTCCATATACAGGCCACGACATGCTCAACATGTCAACAGCGTGACACCACTGACCAAAAAGCCTGAAAATAGCGAATGTGTCGTATTATTTCAAGAAAATGGTCATTTCACTGTTATGATATAGAAAACACTGGCCAATGAAGACTTAAGTTAATATTTTGGACGATCTTTGTTTTACAAGGTTATAACGCATAGAGGGACTACATTATGGGGGGAAGCGTGTAGCCGAACAGGAAATAGCATCAATCCCTAAAGCATAAAGAGGACAACAACTCATCCACGAACATATATATCGAACATAAGGTGGCCGATTTTAAAAACTCAAACAACTTGATCGCAAACACGCAAAGTCGTGAAATGTTGTCACAGGCATTACCACATACATTTTTCTCTTTTTCGATCGACCCTTACACAAACACTCCCCTTATAAAACAGTCTAGCGCTCTAAACCTGCAGCCCACGTAGGCCTATCGGACATGAAAGCACATTATCGCACATTATATAGGAAGATGGCGAACGAATATTACATCGGTCCCAGGTACAGGCCTCGTCTCCAGATAAGTGCCATGACGGAATTACCTCGAACTGGCCGGCATTTTAGATGAAATTCTCGTGGTCGTTTGCAGAATTTTCCCTCTATCCTGACAGGCCGGTCTCACTATAAACAGGTATCACAGGCTACCCTCTTCAAGCAGCATTGAAAGGACAACTCTGTCATTATAATGGAGATCATCTGAATTGTCGAACATGTCGAATATATTCTCGGTTGTGCCTGCCATTCACCGTGCATATATTATGAAACAAGAAAGTGCGTTTAATTGATTTATCAGAAAGTAAGAAAATACAGGCTAAGCACATGTGTAAAATTGCACATGTTTAGTCTATGCAAATTAAGCAGAGGAGTTAACTAGAAAATATATGGATTTGAGATATTGAGTTGAAATAACATAGGCTGTTACCTTTTAATTAAATACAAAATAAAAGTTTGGTTGAAAAATAAATGTCCACCAACCAAGGTTGCAGTATTGGAGTGATATTTATTGTTATTGGCTATTCATATGTATTTGTGTAATGACACATTTAGCAGTTTGATCGTAAGATAAAAAAGAGAATTAACCAACAGTGAAGTAACTTGTCATACCAGGTTTGATCAACAGTAGATATTGTGAGTACACTGCAGAGACCAAATCACAAAGTATAACTTAGACAAAACATTCATATTTATATACTATTAGAAATACAACATTGTTTTCACACCCATCTTTGCTTTCAAACCCAATTAAAGCAATAAATGTATTATTGTTTTAAAAATGGCATGTTTAAAAAAAACCTCCCTCAGGATTTGATCCTCAACCAATAAACAAACCACGGTTGTATACAAATCAATAATAATAAAAAGCATGGTTTGATATAAAGGACATCACAAAACAACACAGTCACAGACACTTAGGTAAAAAGAAGAGATTAATATATGTATGGTGCTTGTTTTTTGTTCCATTCAAGTGCAGCTTGTGACTTGCAGAAGCTCTGAGTTGACAGTTGCACGTGGCGTGGTAAGGTGAGAAAGAGAGTGAAGACAAAGCACAGTGTATTGAAGCCTATACTGTGGGGTTGAGTTATCATAAGGTAGTGCTATGTGAACCCTCTTCCACCATTTCAGTCAACAGGGAATGCCACCCACTGAATTCAGAAATACCACCACCACCACACCCATCACTGTGGTTCATTGTTTGACAAGGCTACCATCATGCACATTTTGTACAGCAATATAACATACGTGTGGTGATAATAGAGCATGATTATGTTCTTTGGATAAGGATAAGACAAAAAAGGATAGTAACAGTATTACAATGAGGCATACATACATACATACAGAAGTGTTAGTGTAGGTATCAAAAAATCAAGTCGACCACTCAAAAGACTCTCCCAAAACCTCTGAAATTTTGGATGTACAAGTGTCTCGTAGACAGTAACAGCACCAGCACTTTGGACATGTACTCCTCCACACATCCTCTCTCCCTCCATCCCATCCCATCCCATCCCTCCCTCCATCCCTTCTCTATATCTCCATCTTTTCCCTCATTCAGAATAAATAGAAAAAACAAAAACAAAAACAAAAGAAAACGTTCAAGACTGGGACTCAGGCTTGTTGCTATAACAAGCACTTTTTTTTTCTTTTTAAGACTCCGGGACTCCCAAACAACAAACAAAACAAAACAAAGAGCCGTCTGTCTTTCTTTCAGAGGCTTGACACTTGACCTGGGCCGGAGCTGAGTGGCTTCAAGCCCGAGCTGGACTCGAGCTCAAAGACCTGTGCGCACCTCTGCTCGTTGCTGTCCTTGTCTTTCATGGCGGCCTCGCTCAGCGCTCGCTTCTGCATCATGCTGTACGGGCTGAAAGGTGACGGCGGCCCAAGCGCCGATCCATTGTTGTTGTTTGTGGCGGTGGGGGGGTTGGTAGTACCATACTCTAGTTTATTGAGGCGGGCCAGGTTCTTAATGCTGCCCGGTGGGCGCCCAGGGCTGACCTTGTAGCCTGCTGCTTTGGTGGTGCCCAGCGGCCTGCCGGGGCTCGTCTTGAACCCGGCCGCCCTGGTGGTGCCGGGCGGCCGCCCCGTGCTGGTTCGGTAACCTGCCGACTTGGTGGTGCCCGAGGGCCTGCCCCGTCGCCCGCACTTCCCCGCCCCACCCTTCTTCTTCTTGCCGCCCTCGGATTGGGGCGGGGGATGTGGCTGCTGCTGGGGGTCGGTGCCCCTCATCCGCACCGACTGCGGGTGGAAGTCGTTGGGGCTGCCGTCCTGCTGCTGCTGCTGCATCTGGCAGGCCATAGGCTTGAGCATGCTCTGGGGCAGAGGGCCCAGGTTGCCCAGGTTGGCCAGCTGCAGGGAGGGCGGGGGCGGCGGCACAGATGGGTAGAAGGACTTGGTGGGCGAGCTGCACAAGTCGAAGTGGCTGGTCGAGTGCGAGTGGGAGTGCGGCCCACCGTCCTCCGACAGGCTGCCCAGGCCATAGTCGTTGTTGTTGCTGGCAACTTGGTGCATCATCTTTCTGCGGAAGGTCACACATTTAGACATCAACAACTGAATGAGGCTTGCTTTGCAGGCTGCACACATATTATTTTGGTGTATTGCTTAGTAACACATGCAAGATGTATGTATACTGTTGTTGCAGTTATGACCACTTAGTAACACATGTCACATGCATGCAAAAACAACTCATTTACTGTAATGACAGTACAGTTGTCAGATAAGCTCCCAACACCTAATAATGCATGACTGTTTGATAATTACCTCCCCTTGTGTCGACTCGCGTTTATTCAGCACCATTTATTGAGAGTGAATCAATTACTTCTCAGGGCAGTTTCTTTACTGGGATAGCATAGCATGCCATGGCGCTAATTCCTAACCACTGGAGTAATCCATTGGCTAAACTGCATCTGGCACTATGAAGTTAATGGCTGCTGGTGCGGTTGTTGGATCATGTTCGTAAGACCGACTGTGAACAGTTGTTGTCCTTTGCGATATCTGTCACATCCTATAATCTTAAACCTTGTTCTACTTTGCAGAGCCGCTACTTTCAGACTAGCCAAAGATAGAAAGGCGTGTTTTGCTAGACTATTGTAATGTCGGTCAGTGGGAATGTTTTGTTTCACCATGATGCACACGGCTAAAAATACACCAAGACTAGTTGTCCGATTGTGGTTTACACATTTTTACCAATAGGTTATGTTGAAGGTTCGCATGCAACATTGTATTTACTGACATTTCATCGCAAAAATGACATACATTTTACTTTACCTCAACGGTACGCGGGTTGGATTATGGAATGCAATGGGTTAAACATGAAACAGATATCTTCCATCCTTGGAACCAAAGCATATTCTTATGTACGCCGGCAGCACGCCATCCTAAAACCTTCAGAATCTCCTCCGTTATACGCTTGCTCTTCGTAAGGTTTAAATTGTGGCTATATTATCCTCCAGAAATTGGGTTTAAATCAGAGAGGCAGCCATTTTCGTAAAAAAAAAGTGATATTGTACAGGGCCCGCTCGCGCATGCGCAGGCTTCTACAAGGAAATTCGTCTGTTCTTGATTATGTGCCCAGCGAAAACGTAATAGGTTTCTGTGGACAATAAAATGCCATATCGCCATCCAGACAAAGGCTCTTCAGATCCTTTGATACTCTTCAAGCTAGATAATAGTAGAATGGTACGAGTGTAAAGCAGAAAATCATACAGGACTGACTATATATATGTCCTCACTTATTTTTAAGATTTTAATAAACATTTAATGTTTACATTATGGTAGGCCAAGGCCCTATAGGCAGTAGGCTACAACCTGATGACCCCATTGTTATAGGACCTACAGACATGCTTAAAATATTATTTGTCTTTTATGATACAAACAAGCTCTTTCATGCAATACAGGTCACCATTTTATTGCAAGAATCTCAGCATTTAGGCAGAAAAAAAACCATACAACAAAACATAGGTTATACAATCGTTCAGTAGGCCTTCTGTCTGATAGTGCACTATTAGTCCTAAAAACATTACATTTACTCCTGTCGATTTTCATGCACTCACCAGCATAAATGGCCAGGACTACTGTGGTAGGCTTAACATGCTCTTCTATGTGTGTGTGATGAAGGTGCACAAATAGTCAAACGTATGCTGCTTTGAGACTGTGACTTCCTGTTGCATTGTGTGTATTGCATAAAATGTGCTTGCTTAATTCATATTGCAAAGTGAAGTGAAAGGTCAAATCCAGTAGAAGTGCAGTGCAGTAAACGCACCCTGCAATGCCTGGTAGCCTACTGACTGTACTAATGTGAATTGAGCAGTTTATACATGGGTTCACTGTGTTTATAAACACAATGTTATGAGGAGGGGCAAGACACTGGCAGCCAACCACGTGAGCTAATTTTTTGACCGACAGCGGTTTCCAAGAATCAGAGGTTGAGTTATGCGCAGCTAGTGTCACGCAGCCAGGAGAAAACAAAAAATTAGAACGTATTCAGGTGGCCAGGCCAGGCTATGGCCTTTGCTGGGCTTTGTTTTGCTCTGCACTTCTTATGCTGATGTTCTCTGTATTTCCCCACACTCTGTAGGTCTGTTTGCTATTTACTCTATGTCTTCTTTGAAAGTCACTTTGGATTAAAAAAAACGTCTGTTAAATGTAATGTAATGTAATCCAATGAAATCCTGACAGCAAGGCGATACATTTCCGCCCCTAAAACACACCTGAGTTCAAAAGCTAATTGCTATAGAAATCCCCAAAGGAGCAGTTCTTCACCTGATTTACTGCAAGGTTGACCTGTGTGTAGGTCCTGTCTAAAGGGTGCAATACAAGAGGAGACTTTTTCGGCCATGTTGCACAACAGGCCTAGCAAGGTTGGCAGCTATTTTTCACGTGTCATACAGTGTCATCTTCACGCTCTCCTGATGCATTTGTTGAGCTGATTCATCAATCATTAATAACAATATTGTTATTATATTATATTATATTATATTATATTATATTATATTATATTATATTATATTATATTCTTCTTCTTATTATTATTATTATAACAATAATATGACTAGTACTAATTATAATAATACTAATAATAATATATAATATATAATACTGTGTATAATAATATATATAATATAAAAAAATGTATATAATACTGTATTTACAAAACAATCAACAAAAAATACATCTGTTTTGTATAAGTACTATCGCACTTCTCACGGTACACAAAGACACACATGAACACACACACACACGCTTTTTGCCAAAAGTCCACGGCCCTATTTCTCCTCCAGTCCAGTTCTGGTCAGGTAGGATGGTGCACGGTTGTTGAGGGCCTTGTAAGTGGAAAGAAGGATGTTGAAGAGTATGTGTTGTTTTATAGGAAGCCAGTGAAGTTGATGGAGAACAGGGGTGATGTGTTCTCTGGAGGGCAAGCAGGTGAGCAGTCGGGCAGTAGAGTTTTGAACAGGCCGGATTTTGGGAAATATTGTGTATAAAATGAAGAGAATGAGACCCCGGGGTGAACCTTGAGGGACTCTATGTGCGACAGGGGTGGTGTGGGATTTATGTTCATTGATGGTGATATAGTGGTGGAATCTTTAAGGGCAGTGTTGGTGATGCCAGTGCATTCCAGGCGGTTGAGACGTGGATGGACTGATTTACTGTGATGGACGACCACCCACACTTCCGCATATTCACAAAAAGTGGCTGGAGCCAAAGGCACCTCCTCCCTTGGTGCTCTAGGACAGTGTTTCCCAACCAGGGGTACGTGTACCACTAGGGGTACACGAGCACACTGCAGGGGGTACTTGGAAAAATGTAATTTTAACAAATGTATGGGGCCTAGTTACATTGGGATAGAGAAAACTTTGGGGAGTAAGTCTCTCTCTCTCGCCCTGGGGTCCTGTGTGCAATTTTTCAGCCACTGTCCAGACAGAAGTAATAAAATGGTAATAATATGACAAATAAGAAATACAAAAGTATGGAGGCGTATAAATAGGGATCTCTGACATTCCTCTGACATTTGTGTAGTGGTTATGAGGGGGCGCTGAGAACGTTTGAGAACCCCTGCCATCAGGGAAGCCGACAGGTCAGGAAAAAGGGCTCAGTTGTCCAGGGCCCAGGAAGAGAGGGACCCAGAGTTGGGTCCTCATTACATTGTCCTGTATGTATTGGGTGGGGGGAACGGGGGCCCTTTTAGAGGACTTTGTCCTGGCCGGGCTCGATCAAAGCTGTCAGCGGCCCTGCCTGCCATAGACCATTTGTCCTTGTGTGCACCTTGACACGCCTCCCCTGTCCAACAGAGGGCTCCTTAACCACACCAAACAGCTTGCTGTTAATATTTTTGCATAATTATTGCAGCATGAACAACACATTACATTAAAATATATTAGGAGGTGCAGGAAAATTAGGGTCTGAAATTGACGATTGAGATCTTGTAAGTTGTTTTTATTAGATTGAAGATGTCCAGAAGCCAGCTTGACATCCCCATCTTGATGATGTATGTATATTTTATGTATATATATTTTATGTGTATATATATATATATATATATATATATATATATATATATATATATATATATATATATATATATATATATAAGCAGTGGTGTAGTCTACTTTTTTGAAGTGGGTATACTGTATATTTGAGCATTTTTTGAAGTGGGTATACTGTATATGTTTGTCCTATTCTAAATAATGGATCAATCAATTTTAAGTGGGTATACTGAAATCCCAGAAATTTAGAAGTGGGTATACTCCGTATACCTGCGTTCTACGTAGACTACACCACTGTATATAAGCCTTAATTGGTAGGCTACACACATGAAAGCACAGGGCATCAATCTTGTGTCCTGAAGGTAGGCAATTTGATTCCTAACACCAGCAGGTGTGTGGGGGGTAGGGGTGTAAATAATAATCAAAATGTATCGTTATATCGCAATATAATCTGACGATTGAATCGAATTGCATCGTATCGTGGGGCATTCTTAAGTATCTAAAATAATCGAATCGCTGGCCCCTGCCCAATACCCTAGCTCCATAACAGAATAGAAGTGAAAAAGTAATTGAAAAAAGTCTAATCGAATCGTGTTGTATCGTAATCTTGGGACATTCCTTAGTATTGAAAATAATTAAATCGCATCACATCGAATAAGAAGATATTGATATCTAATTGTATCGTCATGAAGGCTGTGATTTACACTCCTAGAGTAGAGTAGAGTAGAGTAGAGTAGAGTAGAGTAGAGTAATTTTATTGATCCCCGGGGGAGAATTAAGGTGGGTGGAGTGAATAACAAGCGCTTTCCCCCATCTTCCTCCGTGACTGCGGTTCCCTGAGCATTATCTTAGCACGCTCCCTTATGGCACGGGGTGCCCCCTTGTACGGATGAGGCATAACTGCAATTTCATTCATGGAGTGCTGTGTCAAAATGACAATGAGGGGTTTCCCGGGGTGTTTCTTTCACATGAACATGTGACAATCTGCTGAGCCACTGCCCACAACAAGCAACTTCTCCCCTTTCTAGGCCTGGACAGGTGGAAATAAGTCAGCACGCTAGCTAAATACTGCCATCTGTTGGTCAAACTGGTCCAAACAACCACAATGTTTTGAGCCTGGATTTAGTTTTTGCCTGTGAGGGCCTGTTGCAATAGCTTCTCAATGCTGAGCTAGGTTGTTGTGCATCAGTAACATTTTTATTTTATTTTACAATTCAGCTATGTGAATAGTTGATATAATTCAGGGCTTTGTGTACAACCTTGAGTGTGTGTGTGTGTGTGTGTGTGTGTGTGTGTGTGTGTGTGTGTGTGTGTGTGTGTGTGTGTGTGTGTGTGTGTGTGTGTGTGTGTGTGTGTGGTTTCATGATTTCCTTGACATATTCAACCAGCATAAAGAAAAACCTTGAGAGAGGAAGAGTAGGCTAGACAGCCGTGATCAGGTCTCGTTCCTGTCATAAAACACTTAATTGGATCTTCATTTAGTGGTAGTGTGTCAAAGTGCTTCTTGCCCTGAAAAACAAGCCACACGTTTTGTGTTACAGCAGTGCAAAATCCTTCAGTCAATACAAGAGAGCTGAAACAAAACTATACATGTGCACTACATATGCATGAAATGGAATTGTAGTTTGAATTATAGCCTATCTTTATTTTGTGTTTTAATAATGGGAATTCCACAACTTATGTAGGTCACCTACTTTGTTGAAACCTGTTGGACTGAGTTCAACTCTCATTCTGTCAAATGCCACTGGTAGCCCAAGAAGATGCCAACAATAGTTCATAAATGTAGGTCAAATATTGTCATATTAACCTACATTGTGTGGGAATTAGCACAGGGTGGTTTACATGCCTAATATCACGCCTAATAAAAATGGTTCTTTAATATTAACATACTATATAAACTTGGATTAAAGTGAACCATCTCTCTGCAACATCTTCATACTGTCAAAATAATAAATTGTTATTCTCAGGAGTTGCACCAGGATTGCATCCACCACGTAAGGCCTACTCGACACCGTATTGTGCAGTAGGTGGCACTAAAGTCGCGTTTCTGGACAGCGATGCAGGGCAAATGACGTCAACCTCTCTGCCTGATCACACATTCCACACCGCTAGCTACTGTACATAGCCAGCCGGGTCGGACTTTGGCGTGCACAGAAAACGAGACGAGGTTGAGCCTCGGACGCAGCATTTCAGCCTATTCCAAATCACTACTGCGCATTTTAATCGCCTTTTTAATCGCTATCGTGTCTTTTGGTTGATAAAACAAATGACGCGTCTTTTGATTACTGCAATGAAAACGAGTGGGTCTTAATCGTGCAAGATTCATTCTCGCGTAATGATAAGCAAACGCATGACGTGAGGTAATTTAGACTACTTGTCATTTCAATAATTTATTTATCTCGTGGTCGTTCGCGTTAACTGCAACCTACAGTTCCACTTCTCATAATGGACGAAAAGACGTTCACGAAAGAATTGGATCAATGGATTGAACAACTGAACGAGTGCAAGCAGCTGTCAGAGAACCAAGTCAAAATCTTGTGCGAAAAGGTAGAGTGGAGATTTGTGCCTTTTTTCTACTGTCCCTCCATTTATTTAATTATGTTGGCCGTTGTTCCAGTTCAACCCGTTTCATGATTCTGCCTGCAAGCTCTTGTCGTCAAGCTTATTTCCTAGGGCTGGTAGGCTATCCGAAGATGGCGGTGACCGACTGATGTTATTATTGGTTGTCAGCGGCGCCATGAATGTAGCTATTGGTTGTTGACTGGGAAGTTCAACCAGCAACCGCAGCTCTCTAACAGAACGTTACCCAAATTTGACAGACTTTTTGGATACATTGGATACATTTTAGATACATTGTTTACAGTAGCCTATAACTGTTGCGTTTCTGAAACAATGTAGACTTGCCTTGTTGAGTGCAACAGACAGACAGTTCTTATTACGCAGCTTGTCCGACGACTGATGGTGGTGCCGCATATGTAATCAATTGTCTAGACCGTTTTGGTGTCACGCCAGCTAGAAAGAGGTCACAGACCTCTCATGGCTATTGCCAAGATCAGGATGGGACTGGCGGAGACTAGGGGAGAAAAACGATAACGCGGCAAAAAAAAGTAGGTGTTGTTCAGTCCAGTCTGGGACCCTGCTGGACTACAGCAGAACAACATGTTTTTTGCATTCCCACGAAATATGCATAGAAAATATGTCAGGCCTGTTGTCCTCACAAGCTGAAATTATAAAAAAGCTAATATGCGAAGCACCATCATTCACTGTACTTTTCATTTTTATATTATTTGAGATTCACCAAAGAGTAATTAGTATTGCTATTATTGTCATTCTGAATAATAACTATACTGTTATTTTCTCATTCTTTTCAACAAAGTGGTCAGCCAACCACTGAAATGTGTAGTCAAAACTAACTGTGTGTGTGTGTGTGTGTGTGTGCTGTTTTCTGTGAATGCATGAATGAATAGCTGGAGGTGGGTGGGTTGGTGTCCCCCTCCCCTTACTGCCGCCGTTTCTATGGCCATCAGCAGTTTTTTGCTGGGTCATTGTTTGTAACAAGTGTGCATTAATGAGACATGACCCCCTAACCCACTAATGCGCCATCGACAAATTCTTACTCACCATTCCCCCCTCCCCTCATCCCACACCCATCCCACCATGCAAGGCTAATTGCTATACTCAAACGTGTGCTATAGTGTATGTTTACAGCAATGTGCAATAATGTGTATTAGGTCTTTATGTATGCTTTGTATTTGTGTATTTAAGTAAGCTGTCAGACACATTTCCCTCAATATTAATAAAAGTGCTCTACTCTACCATTTCTCCATCACAGGCGAAAGAGATTCTGACGAAAGAGTCTAATGTGCAAGAGGTGCGATGTCCCGTCACAGTGTGCGGGGACGTCCACGGCCAGTTCCACGACCTGATGGAGCTCTTCAAGATCGGGGGCAAGTCGCCCGACACCAACTACCTGTTCATGGGGGACTACGTGGACAGAGGCTACTACTCTGTGGAGACGGTCACTCTGCTGGTGTCTCTCAAGGTGAGTCTTGGGGCTTGGGGCACAGTTGTCCTGTCACTATTGCTTGTTGAAGGAGAGGATTGTGCACATCCCAGGACTGTAGTTTTCGAAGTGAGAATTCCGCACACTTAAAATCCTTTTTGTTGTCTTTTGTTATTTCATCGATTTTAAAAAGGATTTTAAGTGTGCGGACTTCTCACTTCGAAAACTTCTGTCAGTATTGCTTACTTACCTACAGAGTTGTGCTACCAAAGCCAGTACATCAGTCTCCAGTAGGACAGTTTAGGGTTTGGGGGTTAGATGTCTTTGAAGATTCGCATTCGTTCAGGTCATCTTAATCAAAAGAGTTTAGTTGTAGGTATCTGAACTTCTTTTTGTAGTTTGAAGATATTTCATGTGCTCATGTTCTGTCAGTATTGCCTACCCATTTAGCTGTGCTGTCAAGCCAGTACATCGTACAGCAGCGTGCCTCTTCAGGATTACAGTTTTGATTTGGTCTGAGTACCTGTAAACATTCTTATTCATTCAGGTAATCTTTGTCAAAATAGTTTACGTAGTCGTGGCTGGTCACTGGAACAAAAGAAGGACTTTTGTTAGGTTAGACATGAAGATAATACGTCTATTGAAGACCTTTTGCCTGCTTCACCGTCAAACTTCTTCAGTTCTCATTATGAAGTGGAAGTCAGATTGCATGTGCAGTATACTGTACCTGGAGAATGGGTTTGAGTTTGGGCTTTGTTAACAGCTTACAGGTAGGTAGGATATTTTGTGACGATGCAGCAGATCTTGGCAGAAGACGGCGACTTGGCTTGAGGTGGCGTGGCGTGGCCGGTCTGGGCTTTGCTTGGCTTTGGCTGCTTCGCAGGAGGGAGGTTTACAAGTGATTTTGTTCTCCCGAGTAATCCCTCAAGAGGAGAGGAGGGGAGAGGAGACTCGTGCGTGCATGCGTATGCTGTTACACTCATTCTCCAGTAGCTCTCGTGTACACCTGTAGGGCTCTTTCACAATAAATAGCTTGGCTCCCCCCTCTTTCCAAACTGGGTCAACGTGAGTTGAGGCTTAGAGGTATTGCATTCCGAGGTGCAAGGGTTTTTCTTTGTTTGTTGTTGTGGTGGTTGTTAAATTTGCGGCACTAAAACTGCCAAAAGTCAGTCGTGACACAAGATCTGCATTAGTTGCTGCTTCTCTCTCTCTCTCTCTCTCTCTCTCTCTCTCTCTCTCTCTCTCTCTCTCTCTCTCTCTCTCTCTCTCTCTCTCTCTCTCTCTCTCTCTCTCTCTCTCTCTCTCTCTCTCTCTCGTCAAAGGAGTGCTGTGTGGCGGAATTTGAATAATCCCAGATTAACATTCCCAGGAGTTCACAAACTGCCCTTTTATGATTACTGTAGCTCCCTCAGTATGCAGACGATCCATCCCCCCCCCCCCCCCCCCCACACACACACACACTCCGTTGCCAGTTGAGATATGGAGGGAAAGTATTTGATCTTGGCCATAGTAGTACTCTGAGGACCTGCCTGAGTTTTCTTTTCCTTTTTTTGAGAATCATGCTTCCAGATGTTTCCAGTTCTTTCTTGGAAAAGTGGCCCTTGTCTATTTTTAGCGAGTGAAACACAACCAAACCTAATGCAGTGTCTCCAGTACTAACTGGCTATTCTGTGTTGAGAATTTGACGGGGAAAAATGTCAAGAGAGAGCCAGAGAGGCTTTACAACCCACACAAGAATTTTAGCACATGCCAGATAAGCACTTCTTCCATGGATCGGGATCCAGGTCTGCCTTGTTGCTATGGCGACAAAAACGATTCTTTTTTTTAGTTTATTACATTACATTACATTAACTACTTTTCACAGACACTTTTTTATCCTTTTATTTTTACCCAAACGCAATCTCAAACTTCTGGGCTAACCCTGTTACTTAGATTTTTGACCATAAAGTACACTAGACTTGACTATCCAAATATGGGTCAGAATCCAGGTCTGCCTCGTTGCTATGGCGACAAATTTTAGTTCCATTACATTAAATTTACTACATTTCACAGACACTTTAATCCAGAGCCACGTACAATGCCAGGAGGCAAAGTACAATAACATTCAGTACACTACGTGTGGAGAACGCAGGACACACAGGCCTAACAAGTGAAGGTGAATGGAGTTGGCTTGTTGCAGAGGGACACATGTTTAAAGAAAAGAGATGATTCAACTCTTGTAGCAGCTGGTAGCTCATTTCATTTCATATTGTAATTTCAAGTAAAAATGAGGCATTTCCAAGTTTCAGTGAAAGCCTCATCCAGTGTATTTTTCTTTCTTATTTTAGTATTTCTTTAGGACTTTTCGCCTTTGTTCTTGACAAGACGGTGAAGAATATACAGGAAATGAGTGGGGGGAGAGAGGGGGGAGGGGGGTGTAGCAACCCAGTGCCCTACCATTAGGCCATGGCAGGGCTGAACATGCAGTTTTTACTCCCTTTTTCGTTTCACTTAATTTAAAAGTCAAAGTCTACTTCATTGTGAAAATATAGGATTGAAAGACTAATAGTGTGATAGACCAGACTCCAATGTGCAGTTCAATCTAACAGACAGACACACAGACTCACACTCACACACAGACACACATACACAATGTGCAGTTAAAACTAAACATACCCATGCAGGCCATACATTAATATTATTAATGAATTATTGGGGATTTTTTTTCAGGTGCGCTACCCAGAAAGAATTACCATTCTTCGGGGGAATCACGAGAGCAGACAGATCACGCAAGTGTACGGTTTCTACGACGAGTGCTTGAGAAAGTACGGCAACGCCAACGTCTGGAAATACTTTACGGACCTGTTTGACTATCTGCCT
Organism: Engraulis encrasicolus; assembly: GCF_034702125.1. Classification (NCBI taxonomy): domain Eukaryota; kingdom Metazoa; phylum Chordata; class Actinopteri; order Clupeiformes; family Engraulidae; genus Engraulis; species Engraulis encrasicolus. The sequence continues at coordinate 30,386,874 of NC_085879.1, read as the reverse complement.
CTCACTGCCCTGGTTGACACACAGGTGAGCCCCGAGCCATACTCTCATGAGACGAGACTCTCGTCTCGTTGGCCTGATTGGCACGCAAGTCTCATTTTCTACTTTGGTATTCACAGATCGCATGCAGGTGCATTCCTAGACTTTGTCTGAAGTTTGTTTTACTGTTACTATTACTATTACTGTTTTATCTTCAGGCATTTTCCGAATGTTTGAGGGGTGCAAAATGACTTATTTGTTTGCAAGATATAATTATGAAGGTGATACAGCATTATTCGTCTTTCACATGTTGCAGTCGTACACATGTCGCATTTCTTAGTAAATGTTGAGACTGTGCATTTTCTTGATGGGTAACATTCATGTGGTGATGCGTTGCTATGATTAAATAAAAGCTTATAGTTTTGGTATACTTAACGGCATCCTAAAAGTGTGGGAACGCTTTCTTCCACGCCACAATAAAATACCAAGTGTCCTTGGTTTAAATCCAGCCTGCGGGCTAAACAACCCTTACCTCGCCTGGTTGCCTCTAATGTCTTTTCTTTTCTTTTTCTTTGCCCGTTTTTGTTCACTCAGATCTTCTGTCTCCATGGGGGGCTCTCTCCATCTATTGACACACTGGACCACATCAGAGCCCTTGACCGTATCCAGGAGGTTCCCCATGAGGTATGTCAGTGGATCCCAAACTTTCTTCAGCGGGGACCCTCTTTTGGATTTAAGAATATTTTCAGGTTTCAAGCCTTGAGTATGCGTTCATTGCAAACATTCCATAAATTATTCACTTTAATTCATGGTTGCTATATATAAAAAATGTAACAGTATTCAGGGACAAGAAATGTTTGGAAAGGAAAATATGTTAGGAAATACTTATGTTTAAGTCTAAATAAGAAAAAGAAAAAGTTTGGAAAGCACCTTCTTTTGGATTTAAGAATATTTTCAGGTTTCGCTGAGGTACTGTAGAAGGGATTGCTTGCACAAATCCTTGAATATGCATTCATCGCAAACATTCCATAAATTGTTTAGCAACAGTATTTACTTTAATTCATGGTTACTATATATAGGGGCCTGTATTTTTTTCCCTGTGAAATCCTGATTAAAATGTAACAGTATTCAGGGACAAGAAATGTTTGGAAAGGAAAATATGTTAGGAAATACTGTATATGTTTAAGTCTTAATAAGGGTTCCAGCAGAAAAAGTTTGGAAAGCACTACTGTACGAGTGTACTGAAGGGCCTTCAACGCAGGAGAAACTCCAGTATGTGCCGTAGGGCTGGATTAAAATGGCCTACGGCCCCTAGGCTACAGGTTGCTTTTTTTTCAATATTGCATCTTGTCACAATACTGCAATTTTTCACTTTTGGCCAATCACCCCCGGCAGGTGGAGGTCCCTAGGCTGCAGCCATATCTAGCCTGTGCGTTAATCCGACCCTGTGCGTGGGTGTACTGTGCTGTATGTATCGATAGCACACTCGTCTTCCAGACTCTCAGTCTCTGAAGGTCAGGATAGGGAAACCGGAGTTGCAGTTTTGTGCATTGCGAAAGGAATGTATTAGCTTGAGTTCAGCGAGGACTGGAATGGGGTTATGGTGGTAGGCTGGCTACCTTACTGTATATCAGAAGGCACCACACACTTATGGAGACATACAGTACAGTACCAGCCAGGACACCCGGGTACAAACCTGGCCAGATAAAGGTTAAATAAAAATACACATGTAATATTATACCCTATATACACATGCATGTAAATGGAGGGATAGTCTTTAAATTTCCAGGTGTTGTGCTTCAATCATTATGACCTAAGAGTTTATGGAGCTGGAATGTCATATTGGTTCTGTGATGTGATGTGTGATGTATTTTGGGCCTATTACAAATGTCTTCCATGTTTACGGCCAGATATACTATACGTATATATATATAGCACATATGGCACAATGCCCCATTCTTCTAAAATAGCTCTGACCTGACCCCCTTCCCTTTCCTTCCTGATCTGATCCAGGGTCCCATGTGCGACCTGCTGTGGTCGGATCCTGACGACCGCGGTGGCTGGGGCATCTCGCCGCGCGGCGCCGGCTACACCTTTGGCCAGGACATCTCGGAGACCTTCAACCATGCCAACTGCCTGACCCTGGTGTCGCGGGCTCACCAGCTGGTGATGGAGGTGCGTTGGGTTATATTAAACCATTCATGCCTAAAGCACCTGCAAAAAACGCCTGCTGAATGCCTAAGCCCTTGTTGGGAGAGTTGCCCTCAGCCTATAAGAACCTAAATATCTTCGCCTCTGATGCACATAAAAACATGAAACATGATAGTATTTAAACCCCAAGACCCTCATCTTGCATTAGAATGTGTTCATTCAGCTGTAACATACCCATATTTTTACTAAAAAAAGCTAAAATCTCAAGAGCCTGAATGCAGTGTATATGTGTCTCCAGGCACCAAAGGTCAAGCAACATAAACGAGTCATCAGGCTAAAATTGGTTAAATGGGTTATAAAATGGCTTAAGCCTGAAATGTTTTGTAAATATGCTTGAGCAATATCATTCTAATGCAAAGTAGATGTCTTAGGTCTTCAGAAATCTCATCTACTGGTGGTGCCTAGGGTCAAATCTAGACAGGGTGAAATGGCATTTAGTCATTATGCTGCAAAATGCTGGAACCAGCTTTCGGTCCAAATTATAACTGCCCCCAACAGTATCCTGTTTTAAAAAGAAATGAAAAACAGCTTTATTCTCAAGGCCGTTGTTCCACTTATCACACGTTCACCAACATTTAGGTATTACTTTATTGATATGTTGATCTAAGGATTTGTAAGAAATAGATGAACCACTCCGCTTGGTTCGTTTCTACGGGCACCACTTCCTAATCTCGTGAGACGCGCCTCTATCAGAGACGGGCGTAGGATATTGGGGCGACTTGACAACCAAATGCGATAGAACGAATGACAGGGTTTTCACTTGACAACCAAATGCGATTGAATTAAAGGAACAGTTCAGTCAATTTCAATATGCTGTTGTATTGCTCACGCTACCCTTGACTTGTCAGTACCCGGTGATGCCACATTTTTCGGCTCAGCCCTTTCCGAGATATGAGCTATTCTAATGGGGGCAGCGTTTGTTTACATTTAAAAACATTTTAACATAGGCCTACTCCAAAAAGTTTCCCAAAAGGTACCACTGTTTGCTAGTTGTCTGCTGATGTTGTATAACCTTTTGGATGTTTTTGGGAATAAATAAAAATGTTTTTTTGAACAAAGCGCTGCCCCCATTACAATGACCAGGATCTCGGAAAAGGCTGAAGAAGAAAAAAAATTACAACTCCATGTTGAAATTGACTGAACTGATCCTTTAATGACTGGCTCTTGGCTTGACAACTAAATGCGATAGAATTAACGATGGGGTCTTGGCCATAGCAACCTCAAGTTTAGAATTAGTAACGGCAGTTTGCCAGAAAGTTGGGAAAAGAAACAACTTAGACGCACGCACATCCGCATGACATCGTAGGTGTCCTGCTCTCTGGGAATAATGGACACCCGCTCAGCCAATCAGAAGACGTTCTGTCTACTCACCGGGTGATAAAGATAATGATCTACTATCTATAACACAATGTAGTTTTTTTGTTCTCTCTTCTCTTTTTGTAATCTTAAGCACATCGAATGACAACTATGTATGATAATGTGCTACGTGTATATACTGTATGTCATTTTGATTGATTAATATTAGGTTGGGTTGGGTTACTGGGATGGTTTATTAGGTTGGGTTACTGGGATGGGGGGTTGGGTTACTGGAATGGGTGGTTGGGTTATTGGGATGGGTTATTGGGTTGGGTTGGGTTATTGGGATGGGTGGTTGGGTTACTGGGATGGGTTATTAGGTTGGGTTGGGTTACTGAGATGGGTGGTTGGTAGAGGCAATGGAGGGTGGGAGGGTGGCAACACGGGCCTAAAAATAACGAAGCAATCGTACGTGCCTGCTACACACCATTGTTCTAATAATCTTTCCCCCCTTCCTACTCTTTCTCTCTTCTGCATCCCTCGTCACTCTGTTTCTCTCTCTCTCTCTCTCTCTCTCTCTCTCTCTCTCTCTCTCTCTCTCTTAACTCTGTCTCTCTAATTCTCTTCTCTACAATGACCATTTCTCTCGCTCCTACGCTGCCTCTATCTGCCTCCTCCTTTTTTCTCATACCTTTTTCTTTCTCTATGTCTCAATATCTCTCTCTCTCTGATTCTCTTTCATCTGTCTCTGTCTGTCTCTGTCTCTTTCTGATCCTCTTCCCTCTCTCTCTGTCTCTCTCCCTCACTATCTCTCTCCCTCACTATCTCTCTCTCTCTCTCTCTCTCTCTCTCTCTCTCTCTCTCTCTCTCTCTCTCTCGCTCTCTCTCTCTCGCTCTCTCTCTCTCTCTTTCTTCCTTTCTGTTTCTCCTCTTGTCTTCTTTATCTTCCTTCTCTAGGGCTATAACTGGTGCCATGAACGAAACGTGGTGACTATTTTCAGCGCACCAAATTATTGTTACCGTTGCGGTAATCAGGCAGCTATTATGGAACTGGATGACACGCTGAAGTATTCCTTGTAAGTGCCTGTTTCTGTCTTCTTCATACTGCAATACTGTATATGAAAAATTACCGTGGTGACAGCCCTAGTGATGCATTAAAAGAATTGTGCGACGAATTTAAAATTCATAATTTTGAAATAATTTCAGAACTTCAGATAAAGTTGCGCCGCTACGCGTGGGTGTCTGCCCTGATCATGGTGTTAACTTAAAACTAGCCATGTTTAAATAAAGGCAATTTACAATTTTTGGGTGAGAAGAGTGCCTGGGAGGACTCCCTCCTTTTTGACGACACTTTGTTTATTCCCCATTACAAAGAGCACCTTCAAGATCTTTTGCCACAATTCCTGAGCACTTCAGAGTTTTTCTTCACCGCAAAGTGGCGTATATATTTAGTTGAAAATGTATTCTTCATTTGACAGTTGTTTGAGGTTTGTTGTTGTCTTTGTGTTTCAGCCTGCAGTTTGACCCTGCCCCTCGGAGAGGAGAGCCTCACGTGACCCGGCGTACTCCCGACTACTTCCTGTAAACGACGACACAAAACAAAACAAAAGTATTCGCCATCGACACACTTCACTCTAATTCACACCTTCTAGGACAACAAGGCCAACAACGACAACATTGTACTCTTCAATAAGTCTTTCCATGGACCAAAGTGTGTGCCATGCCCATTCAAAATGGCTCTGCGAAAGAAGCCACCACTCAACCAAACCAACCAATGCAAGGTCAAACACCACACAAGTTTTAAAAACACAAAAAAGACAAAAAAGAAAAAGAGAAATGTGTCATGCATGATCGGCTCATTGTATTTTACTCTTGAGAAATAAAATCGCTTTTGTTCCGAATGTCAAGACGATAAATGATAAAAGCTGGATGTCCCTGCTGGTTAGGAAGATGTTTTTATTTTGTGATTTTTACTGTTGGGTGTATTGGGATGGGGGTGGGGGTGGGGTGGGGTGGGATGGGTGGGGTTTGTGTGGGGCTTGATGAATTCATATTCTAAGGTTGCTTACATAGACGCCGCAAGTAATGCGAGTTAACGCCTGTTAACATGCGTTAAAAGAAACGCATGTTAATGCACACGTGAAGCAGGCATCTCCTCCAATGACGATGCATGTACGATAATGCACGTCAAGTATCAAAAATTCAGGGGATGCATTTTGAATCGCTACACATTGACACGTAATGGTGTCGAAGTGTAGGGATGCGTAGCCTTGCGTCATGCGTATGTGTCAGGATGCGGTGACTATGTAAGCACCCTAAATATCCCTTAGATATTACAAACGCTTCGGTCTGAGTGCTGGTGGGATATTGTTGCCGAGTTAGTAGAATCAACTTTGCCATGTACGTTAGTGGTGCCTCCACTGCATGGCTTGCTGAAGCTTCGTTTTTTTATGTTTGTTTCTTTTCTTTTCTTTTGTTTTTTGTGAACAGATGGAAACACAGAGACAGGGTTACATGCTTTTTTATTTCTTTTTTTATTTTGTATTTTTTTCCGCACCTTTTCCGCACTTGTCTGTTTCATTTTGATTACTGTATGATGTTTTTTAGAACAGGAGTATCACCAATATTGTTTTATATTTAACACCAGCAGAAAGTTGCTGTTGCTTTTTTTTCCCTTTTCTCTCACTTCCAATCTCTCTCTCTCTCTCTCTCTCTCTCTCTCTCTCTCTCTCTCTCTCTCTCTCTCTCTCTCTCTCTCTCTCTCTTTCCTTCTCTCTTTTTCTCTCTCTCTCTCCCTTCCATGCTCTTTCTATCTCTCATTTTCTGTGAAAGCTTCAATTCCATTCAGCTGTATAGGTATTCCAAGATGAGGTCTAAGTTATTTGTTTATTTTCTTTGTTTAAAAGCCTGTCTGGGAGACTTCAGCACCCAAATAAAGACTGGGGTTATTCCACAGAAAACTGTTGTGCGTTTCCTTTTTTGTAAAACTAGTGACTGTATATGAGCAGTCATATGCAAGCAAAACAGTCTAAAGCAAAAATCAAAGGGAGACATGCAGTCTTAATGAAATACTATTTGCTACTAAAGATACTATTGTATTCTTGCATGACCTAATATTAAATGTGGTCCACAGGACAGACCTCATGCTTCTACAAGTAGCATCGATAACATGAACGTAGGTCTCAATAAGGATACGTGTCTTTTAGGGATATTGGCACCAGGGGTGTAGTCTTTTTGTGGTGGGTATACTGTATATTTGAGCATTTTTTGAAGTGGGTATACTGTATATATTTGTGCTATTCTAAATAATGGATCAATCAATTTGAAGTGGGTATACTGAAATCCCTGAAATTTTGAAGTGGGTATACTGCGTATACCTGTGTTCTACGTAGACTACACCACTGGTCTCAACAAGGATACTTGTCTTTTAGGGATATTGGCACTGCCCTTACGATTGGATTACAATTCGGGAGATAAACATGAAAGCATGTCATTTGGTGTGTCACAGGAATTTGAGTGGGACCAGGCCAGTGAATCAGCTCACACTCATATGAAACGGAATATGTGAAGGCACATGATGAGAATCTGTTCGTGAAATTTAGATATGAGGTCTGTGTGTGTGTGTTAGATACATAGATATTGAATTTGGCCCACCACTTTGGTCCAGATTTTGATTTTGGTCATCTGTCAGTTTGTTTGAGAGCCCTGCTCTACAGCTTTAGAAATGTGTGTGTAAGCGAGATCCAGGTTATCCTGTCGGTCACATCACACAGCATGTATTACCGCTTGCATCCACTAGAGGGAGTTATGTGATTGTACATTCATCACTGGAGATCTCAGCTGCAGGAAAATTGCCTTTATGACACTCTGTTGCTCCTATTAGTGATACACTACTCTCACCAGCCTCTTTAATAGGCACCCTTTTTCATCTGCTCATTGATGTACATTTTTAATCAGTCAATCACACGGTGCCAACACAATGCATTTAGGCAAGTAGACATGGTCAAGACGATATGCCGTTCAGACTGAGCATCAGAATGGGGAATGAAGGTGATTTAAGTGACTTTGAATGTTGCATGGTTGTTGCCAGATGGGCTTGGTTGGGGTATTTCAGAAACTGGTGATCTAGTGGGATATTCACGCACAACCATTTCTAGGGTTTATAGAGAATGGTCCAAAATAAGAGAAAATATCCAGTGAGCAGCAGTTCTGTGAGCGAAAATGCCTTGTAGTGGGGTCGTAGGCATGTGCAATTTTTCTCAGTCATTTCAAATTTGTGTTAAAGTTTGGTTTTCACTTCCAAGTTGAAGTTTAGGGTCTATAGAACAATTTGAGTTCGAGTGTCAAACGCACAGATAACAAAATGGCCTGCTGGTGGCGCTCTAAAATGTATAAACTGCTATAAGTTTTGATTAGTTTAACCAAATGTAACATATGAGGTATGTATGGATTCAGCATTAAGAGGAGAAACTGGTGAGCTAAGTATTTGGTCACCAGATTAAAGACACACTATGTAATAAACACACTTTTAGCCCATGGACAGCAAAATTCAGGGTTTTTTTTAAGATAAAGGGTGGAAATGCCCTCAAAGTTGCAATGAAACATAATTTATTGTTACAAGCTATTGTAAATAAAGCCTGGGATATCATTCAACTTGATTTGTTCAGAATATCCCTGAAGTACAAAGATACCTAGTATACCTATACGCAAATATGGCTGCATAAAGCCTACAGTATGTGATATTTACGACCCAGCTTGCAACTTTGAGTTTATGAATTTAGGATCATGAGTACCAGCTTTTTTCAATCAAGCCATACTCTATTAACACATAAAATCACAAAAAAATATATCTGGAAGAAAATAAATCAATATTATTATTATTATTATTATTATTATTAAGACTGCATTTCTGGAGAGACAATGCTATTAGTATGCTTGCGGCTTCTGCACACACACACACACACACACACACATACAGAGCTGTCGTATACACACACAGAAACACGAGGGAAAGAGATAGAGCTCTGTGTGTGTGTGTGTGTGTGTGTGTGTGTGTGTGTGTGTGTGTGTGTGTGTGTGTGTGTGTGTGTGTGTGTGTGTGTGTGTGTGTGTGTGTGTGTGTGTGTGCGCGCACGCTGGCGCGTGCATGTATGGAGAGATGCTTCAGGTGCCTTTCAGCAATGGGTGGGTAGGGAGAGGTAAGGGTGGGATTCAAACCTGCAACCCTCTGACAGACCAACACCTGATACCCAGTAGGCCACTGCCACTTACTGTATAGAGTGGCCACAGCAGCATATTAGGCCACGGTTGTCCAGGTTCTACAAGGCTGCATGTGTGTGTGTATGAATGAAGATTCTAAAGGTGACAGTTTGGCAGTCAATAGCTGAGTAATATGTGCAGCCTTATCTCCAAAAGTTTTACAAGTTGTCAAATGATATTGACACACAAATGGCATAACCCTGTTCTTCATGTCAAAGCTGAGATCACTTTTCTAGGCCAAATGGTTCAGTCAAAAAGTGGACATATTCAGGCCTATGCACTGAGCTGTTCACACATTTTTTCTACAAACCCCAACTCCGATGAAGTTGGGACGTTTGGTAAACAGTGAATAAAATCAAAATGCTATCATTTTCAAAACATTCAATCTATTCATTAGATGGAGAATAGTGAAAAGACAACATATTAAGTGTTAAAACTGAAAAAAAATATTGTTTTGGGGGACATATGTACTCATTTCTAATTTGATAAATCCAACACGTCTCAAAAGAGTTGGGACGGGGACAATAAATGGCAGCAAATGTCGAGGAAGACTAAAAACAAAACAAAAGACAACACTTAACAGTTAAATACCGATGAGATGATTTTATATAAAAAACAGTGTTAATTCCTATCTTGGACATGATTTCACCAGCTTAAATGGTGGGTGTATTCCTTGTCATGTTTTGCAATGTTTTCCTTTCTGTAGTGCTTACAGTGTGACAGGTCTTGACCAAAAGCCCACCATTTTTATCACCTGCTGGTCCTTATGATGGAGCCAAACTGTTAAAACATAGTAGAGAATGCAATTTGACCTTACTATGTGGCAGTAATCGAAGATCTCCCTTCAAAATATAATGCATGAGTGGCTTTTCATGCTGTTTAAAACCCATTTATACCATTCAGCACTGTATTTAACACTACAGATTAGTGAGAACATCTTAACCAATGCACTACTGCACCCGCATGCCATCATGGAGGCTGACTTTTGAAGCTAGCACTAACACAAGTTGGATGGTCCATTTTTACTGTAGCACAGGATGTGCAATGCTCTATTATTGTCAAAAAGAATGGACTTCTACAACTTCTGCTGACTTCTGTAAGCAAAGGACAGTTTCCCATGTCTTCTGGGACTATTTCAAGTGAGCTCAGGTGTTACACCCCTGTATCATTTTCATGCATTAAGCATTCTTAATATGGTCAATTTTCAATAGCTCTAATTCCTGGAGTGCTAGAGTGAGACTACAGCCAATATATATTTCATGATGTCATAAACCTATACAATGATTTTATTAACAAAAATATGTCTTATATACACTCAATCGTGGTAAATCAAAGGGAATTCAAAAATGTATGTAATAACTATGGTAATTATTCCCTTTGCATCTTTAATTCTGAGTGACTCAGCCTCTCTGTGATGATCTTATACCTGGACACCTATATTGTCCGTCAGTACAATTCATTTTGAAATGTTCTTCTTTGTTGTTTTATCTTATTTGGATGTTTACTAAATTTCACTGATCCCGTCCAACTCTTTGAGACGTGTTGGATTTATCAAATTAGAAATGAGTACATATGTCCCCCAAAACAATATTTTTTCTCGGTTTTAACACTTAATATGTTGTCTTTTCACTATTCTCCATCTAATGAATAGATTGAATGTTTTGAAAATGATAGCATTTTGATTTTATTCACTGTTTACCAAACGTCCCAACTTCATCGGAGTTGGGGTTTGTAAGTGAATGGGGTCACATCATAGGGATTTAAAAACTGTTCTCTCTCAAACATTTTTAAGAGTTGGCTAATGATCTTAACACAGTTTGTAGTCAAGGCTAAGACCTCTCTGACAATGCCTTTACCTAGTCGAAAGGTGAAGCTGTTCATTTTATTCTATTGAAAACCCCAGGACAGGTCACCTCTCACTCTAACTGCCACAGTTTGTGACATCATCATCTTGACCATTCTACCATTCATTTCAATGAGGGGGAAAACAGAGAGAAAACTGAGGAAAATGAATCTGGGGAACGAATGAAAGGGGGTAGGCCAGCGAAAAATACACCACCTTGAGCCCTTTTCGAGCTGTTCGTTTTGGCACTCAAACCGTGTCTCTATCTCTAACGCTGCAACGATTCAAAGCCACCATACTAATGAATGGAGGTGAATGGAAAAACATAGAATAATAATAAACTGTCGATGAACAATTAGTATGCTTTCCCGCAAGCATACTAAATAATAAACTGTCGGACAACAATTAGTATGCTTGCTGGGGGCAAGCAGAGGCCTTTGGCAAGCATACTGAATAATACTATAGGACTATTTCATACATGGAAGACACAATCATCTGCTGTTATGAAAACATCTCTGTCATCTGGGAACTGTCCATTTGTTACCAGCACAGTTGACAGGAATAAAAAATCTTATTATCTGCATTTGCCAGAAATGCCTGCCAATCTGGTAACAAATGGACAGTTCCCAGATTTGGACTACACTACCAAAGATGCCGTTGCCAAAGATGTATTCCAACTAGAGGTGAAGTGCAGCTGTACTAGTACTTGTACAAATACACCTGCCAGATCTTGGTGCAAACAAGGCAGAGTTAAAGTGCACACGTCTGTGCAAGTGCACATGCAATTTCTAACTGACCACTGACTGTTATTGTATCTGTTCTCTGTCATAGTTACTGTAGAGTGGAGTATTGGGATAAATGTTAGCCATATGTCTTCTGTTTGTTTTTGAATGCCGGAAAAACTGTTGTTCCTCATAGTATATCATCATCATCATTATCCTTATCATTATTATTATTATTATTATTATTATTATTATTATTATTATTATTATTATTATTAGCCTATTATTACTGATTTACTTTCTTTTAGATATAAAGTTTGTTTGTGAATAAAATGATGGCTTGATTGAAAAAAAGCTGTTACTCAGTCATGATCCTAAATTCATATAGGCCCCTACTCAAACTTGCAAGTTGGGTGCTAAGTATGACAGGCTTTATGCAGCCATATAGGTATCCAAAGTATCTGTGTGCTTCAGGGATATACTGAACAAATCAAGTTAAGTGATAAACCAGGCTTTATTTACAATAGCTTTTAACAATAAATGATGCTTCATTGCAACTTTGAGGGCATTTCCACCTTTTATCTTAAAAAAGCCCGGATTTTGCTGTCCATTGGCTAAAAGTGTGTTTATTACATAGTGTGTCTTTAATCTGGTAACCGAATACTTAGCTCACCGGTTTCACCTCTTCATGCTGAATCCATACATACCTCATATGTTAAATTTGGTTTAAATAATCAAAAGTTATAGCAGTTTATATATTTTAGAGCGCCCCCCGCAGGCCATTTTGTTATCTGTGTGTTTGACACTCGAACTCAAATTGTTCTATAGACTCTAAACTTCAACTTGGAAGTGAAAACCAAACTTTAACACCAATTTGAAATGACTGAGCCTAATACGACCCCACTATTGTTGATGCTACAGGTCAGAGGAAAATGGCCAGACTGGTTCTAGCTGAAACAAAGGCAACAGTAGCTCAAATAACCACTTGTTACAACCAAGGTATGCACAAGAGCATGTCTGAGCGCACAGACCTCGAACCTTGAGTCAGATGGGCTGCAGCAGCAGAAGACCCCACCAGGTGCCACTCCTGTCAGCTAAGAACAGAGAAGGAGGTTATTATTTGCACAGGCTCACCAGAATTGGACAATAGAACATTGGAAAATGTTGCCTGGTCTGATGAGTCTTGATTTCTGTTACAACACTTGGGTGGTATGGTCAGAATTTGAAAGCGAAAGCCTAAACTCCAACTCCCATTGTCATTGTGACAGCACACAAGCGAACACTGCACATAACAGAATTGCATTTGTGCCTCACACGTGCAAGGGGGCAGCCCCCAATGGCACCCGAAAGGGAGCAGTGTGTCATTATGGTACCATGCTCAGGGTTCCACAGTCATGGAGGAGGATGGTCTTTTAGGATGGTCGTTTGCTGCCAGTGGCTTTCGATTGCCAAACATCTTGTAGGGGCCCCATTCTACGATATTTCGTGGGCCCAACACCTCTGACACATCTCCCGCCCCCCCCTGTCCCAATACCAGTGCTCCGCCCCTGCTTTTGATAATAAGGAATGGAAACCTGTGTCTGGCATGTTTTTGTTCCAGACTAGAGATAGGAGGGTCTTTACACGTTACCCCTGACTATACTATCTTTGGACATTGGCCTGTCTGCACATTTTGTTGAGAATGAAAGTCATCTCTATCTTCACTCAGTCAAACTTAAAAACTTTGAATTTGATCAAATGCTTGACTTGAAGTGATGAACTCAACACCACAAATTGTCCCCTGAATAAAGGTGTGTGTGTGTGTGTGTGTGTGTGTGTGTGTGTGTGTGTGTGTGTGTGTGTGTGTGTGTGTGTGTGTGTGTGTGTGTGTGTGTGTGTGTGTGTGTGTATGTGTGTGTGTGTGTGTGTGTGTGTATGTGTGTGTGTGTGTGTGTGTGTGTGTGTGTGTGTATGTGTGTGTGTGTGTGTGTGTGTGTGTGTGTGTGTGTGTGTGTGTGTGTGTGTGTGTGTGTGTGTGTGTGTGTGTGTGTGTGTGTGTGCGCGCGCGCGCGCACGTGTGCGTGCATGATGTGTGTGCTATTTCAAGGCAGTCCCTTGTGCTCTTTTTCATTGAAAACATATTTCCATTGAATAAAGAAAAAAATACCACATCTGTTCAGAGAAACCAAACCAGAGATGTGAGTTTTATCAATAGAGGGAACATGATATTCAAGGGATAGGGCTGCACCCTTTACTGCATATCAGATGTATTCTAGTAAAGAAAGGACAAACATGATGGTAGGCAATGTGACTACTTCACCTTGACAATTATCTGCCATCATCAGCCTGGAAATAATAATTTGGAAATAAAAAAAACAAGGATACACATTGTTTTTCGCCATGTACCAATAAGATACCTAAATCTGTATAATTGTACATTCTAGTAAGCAATAAATGATCTAAGAGAAGCAATAGAATTTCAGCACCTCTAAAATCATCAGGGTTTTTTTCTCAGCACACCCACAGTGTGAAAATGACCAGCAATAGGGCAGTCAAGGCCACGTCTCAACAAAATAAAAGTCCCGCATTGTTGAATCCAGTTATTTCTAGTTCCTCGAGTCCATACAAAGAACAACTCCTCCTAGCGTCGAACTCTAGCTATCCATCGTATACTGTATCTCAAAAAAGTACTGATTGTACATTTTTGTACATGCATTCGCGGGGATGCGCCTGGCGATAGCGGACTACTATTTGTTCTACACCAGGGGAAGTGACCATATTGAACCCTAACGCTTGCTTCACTTATCAGTCACTCACAAGTACCAATAGGCTCCCTTGAGCGATAGGCTGCTGCGGGGATCACTCACTTGTGGGCTGCCGTGATTCTCACAGACACGGATTTTCAGCAATGTAAGTAGCCAGATTTTCTTTTTCATTCCCATGTATGTTTACTAATCCATTTGCTCTTCTGTGTAATTATTGAAAACCCCACGCTCCAAGTAGACGTCAGGCAGACTGTTGGCTGTCAAGTGGTTTGAGGATGTGGCAAGGCAGTGGTTGAAATAGGATCTGCACAGCTGGACTTGTCAGATGGTACTCTTGTTAGGGTCTTGCAGTGTGAACGATTGCTCTTTTTTACATCTGTCTCGGGCATCATCTGAGGGGGATATTGATGCTGCTTGTTTTGTGTGACAGTGCTGAACACAGAAACGCGAGACTTCTTGCAAATGGAGGGTCCCTCCATTTGCTCTGTGGATATGACGAAATGCCCAGAAATGTTATTTTGACCGTTGGGGGAAAAACATCAATGTTCAATTGAGGACGCATTGATTTGCTTTATTGTCATATCAGTTGCGATTCTGCTTTTTAACCGCGATCTGTCAAGAAACGCGTACTCCAAACCCAATGGATGGATGAACGTTGGTCTACTATTGAACCCTGCCTCGGGTTAATATGTAGCTATAAACTCACAGGATTGGTTGAAAAGGGGGTTGGTAATGGGGGTAAACGCTATCAGAGGCCAACTCCGTCTAAAGTTCATTCTAAAGATGACAAGGTCTGTAAATGCGTAAAGGCGAAACTAGCGGTGGAAACGAGTTAATTTCTGTCACGCTGCGTGTTGGTGACAGCCGAGGATGGAGCAAATGATGCAATACCTACATTATGTGAACCCCATCACGAAGGGTCTAACATTTGCTGTGCTTTTTAATTCATACAAGTGCGTATTTTGCGCAAAGCAATTACTGCGTAAAATGATGCTTGGCAACACTCCATATGCGCTAACGAAAGTTGTCTCGTGAGAATCCCCATGAGCATTAATTCAATTTAAAGAGACAGCGACTACCCCCATTCTATTCAACTGTCTGGGGTGGAATGCGCGTTTGGTTGTCGCTCGTGCAGCCATATTTGGTGCCATCTCAGGATAAATGTCATCATCTTGCGGACACGAGAAGAAACATTTCGCTGTTTTATAATTGATCAAAACATGCACCGTCTGCATGGGCTACCCCTACCTCCGTTACAAAAAAATAACTCAATTAAAGGGTTAAATCTGAAGGGGAACCTTTGTGTTTCCTTGTGCAGATGGACAGAAATCTGTTTTGACAGAATGCAAAGCATTGCGTTTTTGTTTCTTTTCAAACGGGTTGGGGTCCGGTCTATGCGTAAATAGGCGTAACATCGTGATTTTCACGGAAGATGATATGTCGTGTCTTTCCCCCCTTTGCAGATCGACAGGGAATTGTTGCATCTGTGGTTACCCAACAGATCGGAATGGCTCTGTGTTGTGCATCGTACATAACGACCCTACGAACCCGTTGTTTGTGTGAACGACGGGGTTGCCTCAAACCAGTTCGAGGGTTTTTGGCCAGCGCGTGCGCTCCCAAAAAATCCCGTTGACGAAGGGGACAGCCGTTTCCATAGCAACTTTATGCTGAATCAGCAGTAGTGCGTGCTAATCTTTAGTGGAATTCAGCAAAGTGAAACGTGCACGTACACAATTGAGATCAGTGGCCCGTGATGACAAAGAGAGAAATTGTGATTGCAACTGCTGGGAAACAAAAAGCCATTCCACCTTGACTCGCTAGAAAGATTTCTGAGTGTCCCCTGAGGGCACTGGGGTATTAGTTATGATGCGTAAAATGCCATGTACTGCGCTCTGCACCTCAACTCCACTGTAAGGGATTTCCTAAGCATTGCATTCAGATAGTGCAATACTAATACAGTATTACCAATATGGATAATTATTTACCGTATGCAGTTCCACTGCATCAGAGCTTTCATAATTCACAACAATTTATTACAGACAGGACTATAAGGTCATAATTATTGTGAAATTGCTAAATAATTTTGTTCCACAATTTTGTTCCTCAGAGTCAACTATTTTGAGAAGTTAAACTCATTTGCTCATTTTCATTATGCTTAGACCCCCTTGGGCATGTACTGTTATATCCTGAAAAACAATATCTAAAGGATATTAATGTTTATCATGCAAGGTTTTTTTTTCTTTTTGTGACGTTGGTGCTGTGGGGGTGTATTACCTAGGAGGAAACATCTCTCTCTCTCTCTTGCTCTCTCTCTCTCTCCTTCTGTCTGTCCATGAAGATTGTCTTTCAGTTCCTTTTTCATGTAGTTTGTGGGCGTATGTATTCAGTCAGAGGAGTATTGTTTAACAGACATAGTTTCCGTATATCTATTCCAGAGACTGGTGAGTCAGCACATTGGTTAGACTCAGTGTAGTGTAAGACGTAACCCTTTGAAGAGTAAGGATTTTTTCCCAGTTCTTCTAGAATTGTACTTGAACACCCTACAGATCCCATAGAACTCTGTGTTGAAAATCCAGAAAAGTCCTTGCGACATCATTAATGAGAACTCTAATTCTACTGTACAAAATTCTAATCACATACTGTATTTGTGATGGTGCTCCTCAAAGGCTAGCCATTGTCATCTTTTAACACATATTCTCTCTGGTACCGCAGTATGTGATATTACATAATTGTTACACCAGCTATTCCACTGCACCTACTGAGATGTTGTTACTTGAAAATGAAAAAAATAAAAACCTAAACAATTGTGGTCCAACCAGCTCAGTATCAGCGGAACGTGAGACATGATCAGTTACTCCATGAATTTGCCTGTGTTGGATGGAAACTTTTGATCTTTTTTTGTTTACTTCTGTGTTTACTAATGACACCTCCGCCTTTGTTGTTGTTGTTGTTGTTGTTTTTGTGTCACGTGTTGCCAACGTGTCCCCAATAGAGGACCATGGCAGCGGAGCTCTCCACATCCATAAACATCAAGGAACCTCGCTGGGACCAGAGCACTTTCACAGGGAGGGCGAAACACTTCTTCACCGTCACAGACCCACGCAACATCCTCCTGTCCAATGACCAGCTGGAGAGGGCTCGTGAGATCATCTCCAACTACAAGTAATCCTCCTCATTACTCTTTGTCCTCCCTTTTAGCTGAACAGGGCTGCATTTCTCGAAACCATAGTTGCTAATTACGTGAGCTACTTGGTTTTCAAAGCAATTTTCCATTGGCAACTACCCAAGTTGCTAACTGGCTAACAACTATGCTTTCGATAAACACACCCTAGGGTTTTTTTTACATTCTTGTTGTTTTGGGTGTATATTAATGTTTGTAACTAATTTTTCTTTTACGTCACCCCTTCATTTGATAAAACGGTCAAGATAAAGACAGAACATGTGTGAGGGGAAGAAAGATGAGGAAGGGTTTGGAAATAGCACCTGAGCACCTGCCTGCACCTACGCCACCATGACACCTACGCCACACACTAGCCTTGTCTTGCCAGATTTAAGCTCCAGCCCTTCCCCATTACAATCTACAGCAGGCCTATTCAACTGGCGGCTCAAGGGCCACATGCGGCCCCGATGCAGTCCACAGTCGTCCCAGACATGTCCCCCAGCTGTAGCAGTATGCATTGCAGTTTTGATACTGCAGCGCAACACATGATTTTCTTGTGAATCTCTTTCTTGTCTTGTACACTGAACATTCAATGTGGTTAGCATTTAGGTTAGAGGAAAATGTTTTAAAATAGTTTGTAGACTACTGATTTGAGGTGTCATTACAGCGTTTGTGATGGCTGAAAATATACGGCCCGACTTAATTTCTTGGTTTCGAAATGTGGCCCAAATGAAATTCTAATTGAATAGCCCTGGTCTACAGTATGCCTGTTTAATGTTCTGAGAGAGCTTTAGTCTTATTACCAGACAACAGGTCAATCTATGGGCTATATTTTAAAAAGGCTACTGATTCACTAAAAGGACTCTTGTCAGAAATAGAGGCATAATGTACACATGTTTACAATACTGATGTTTGGAGGGAACATGCAAGCTAGTTTAACCCATTTAAGTCTGATGTTGCGTATATGCTGCATCGATAGGCGGCTGGAGTGACATACACTCTTCAGTTCAGGCTCTTGATATTTGAGGGGTTTTTTTTTTACCAAAAATGTGGGAATTTCAGAGCTGAAATTAATTAATTGAATGAACACATTGTTTTATGTGTATATGTAGGTTTTTGTGGGCTGAGGGCACCTTTTCGCAAAAAAGGGCGTTTTTTGCAGGTGCCTTATGTTTAAATGGCTTAATGGATGTCATCCGACGGACTTTGGCAGTTAAATGTTAGTGATCCACCCTTCCCAAAAGCCTATACAGATGTGTCAGCACTGAGATATCACTTGCTTGTCCCCAGTCCCAGGTGCTGAACAAAAAAAGTGTCATTTTTGGAAAAAAAAAGGTTTGGACACTCACTTGGATTTTTTCTTCTTTAAGTTCTTTTTTTCCCCCTTTCTATTCACTCATTGGCATTGTGACATTTCAACCTTGCGGTCTCAGATTCCTGGACCTGGCATCATGCCCATGAATGAATAAAAAGGAAAAAAAAGAAACTTAAAGAAGAAAAAACCCATAGCACTGAGATATCAGTCTAGACCTTCAGCTCAGTGGTCTGTGCACCTGTGTGTCCCATGCCAGAGGGTTTCTAGGAGTTCAAGCGCCGGGCGGCTGACAGTGCAGCATCAGTGTTGCCAGATTTCTCTGATCAAAACCCGCCCAAAAGGTTCTCAAAAACCGCCAAAATGCGCTAAATTCTGCCCAATTTCTACAAATTGCATTGGTTTCTATGGGCACAAAACCGCTTAAAAAAACGGCAAATGTCCAATTCTTCCCGTTTTTACCGGCAGACGGCCATCCCAAGTAGCCCAATTGGGCGGGCAACTGCCCTATCTGGCAACACTGTACAGGATGACCTTGGTTACACTGAGTTTGAGCCCTGAGTGGTAGGCTGCGACAGACCTTGGTTACACAAGCACTTCCAACTACCGAACAGGGAGCAACAAAAGTGTGCAGAGGCAAAAAAAGGCCACTTCAGCCAGATTTTTGCTCCCAAAGATTAAAGTGAAACAATACCAGACTTTGGGAGCAAAAAAAATCTAGTTGAAGAAGACTTGCGAATAGTTCTCATCACCATCCGCAGCTGTGTGTGTTTGTGTGTGTGTGTGTGTGTGTGTGTGTGTGTGTGTGTGTGTGTGTGTGTGTGTGTGTGTGTGTGTGTGTGTGTGTGTGTCTGTGTCTGTGTCTGTGTCTGTGTGTCTGTGTGTGCGAGAGAGAGAGAGAGAGAGAGAGAGAGAGAGAGAGAGAGAGAGAGAAAGAGAAAGAGAAAAGAGTGAAAACTGCCTTTGGCTGAATGTATGAGCTATATATGGTTAATATATGTGTAATGATGTATTATTATGTCATTATGTTATATTATATTATTGTTTATTGTGTTTTTATGTAAGTATGCGACTGGACACCTGGGATTAATAAATTATACTCTACTCTACTCTACTCTACTCTCTACTCTACTTTGTTGTGCACTTCATGAAACATGCACAAAGTGATTGAAGAACACCATGTGGAGTTAGGTATTGTTTGTTTTCTCGTCTCTGCTCCAGGAGGCAAGGGTATTGTTGTGCTCTAGATGCAGGTGCGTGGACCCAAAAAGTACCATTCAAGGAGGGATCAGGTTTGCACACTGAATAAGACACTGAGGTCAAGCACAAGGAGGTTTTTATTTTTATTTTTCTCAGAGCAGAGAAGAGCAGACGTTTCAGGTTTCTGCCATCCTCATCAGTGCTGTCTGTGCTCACCCTCTGTGTCTCTGCTCCAGGCAGGGCATTGTCACGCCGGGTCTCACAGAGGACGAACTATGGAGGGCCAAGTACATCTTCGACTCCGCCTTTCACCCGGACACGGGAGAGAAGATGATCCTGATTGGCCGCATGTCTGCTCAGGTCCCGATGAACATGACCATCACAGGATGCATGATGACCTTCTACAAGTGAGTGCAACGGAGGCCAACTAGCAGAGTGTGGCGTGGAACGTTAGTAAGAGTAAGAGTAAGAGTAAGAATAATTTATTTGTCACATACATGTACAACCCTAGCCTTAGGCTAGCTTGCAGTGAAAGGACAGTAACTCCATATGTGCAGAAATATATAAATTACATAAATTAATTATACATCATAAAATAAAAGTAGACGATTGTCCATAGCTAGCGAGTGTGTAGACTCAACGACAAGGTGAAGTTCTCTAACGTCCCTCCCAAATCCTCATACAGTATCGGTAGCGCTGAGCTATCGGACTGGCCCTTTAGCTCAGCGGTATCGTGCTCGTATCGTGCTGTGACTCCCATTCCCGAACTGTTTAGTTGACTAGGAGGTGGCGAGTTCGAGACCCGAGGGGGACGAACTGCGAGGGAACACCTCAGTTACATTAGGAGAAAAAAACATGCTTACAAGTCCTCTCAACTCATCTGTATCTTCTACTATTAGACAGTGTACCAATTATTAACCATGTACTGTTATCTTGAATACTGTCTTTGCTTGCTCATCCTTGAAATACATTCAAAATATGCTAAACATTCATAGCTCAAAGCTCACATGCAAACTTTCAAAGAAAGATTTAAGTTTAAGCAATAACACTGTAAAATGATGTCCAAGACTGTCTGGGCTACTTATCTGTGACTAGACCCAGGGATGACCGGGGCACTACTCAGCATACATTTTGAGAGTTTTTTTAAAAACCTCTAATAAAGTATGCTGAGTGCTCAGGTCATCCCTTGTTATTACACATGACATGCTATTTTTGATTCATTCCTTCAGAACGACCCCTGCTGTGGTGCTCTGGCAGTGGATTAACCAGTCCTTTAACGCAATAGTAAACTACACCAACCGCAGCGGCGATGCCCCCATCACAGTCAAGTAAGTGGACTTTCATTCTTACACCATGTGTAGGTTTTAGCTTAATGGCTGATCTTAAGCAATCTGTGAATCATTCTGAGTGGACTTTCATTTGTGCTGTGTGTACAGTCCTTCCCAGAAGTTTTGTCGCCTATCCATGTGGTTTGGAACAACAGCTAATAACCTGACTTTCAATCGATCAATTAGCTTCTAGGGTGACTCATATGAAAGCTACAACCCTCCCAAATGAAGTTTTATGTACAAAAATACATGTGTAGCTTAAAGGCTGAACTTCAGCAATCTGTGAAGGATTGTGAGTGGACTTTCATTTGTGCTGTGTACTCTAAATTAGCCTAATGACTGCATATTAACCACCGTAATCAATAAATGGTTGAACTCATTCGGAACTTCTTCTGATCTATAGTCAACTTGGGACGGCATATGTGTCTGCAACCACTGGAGCAGTTGTCACCGCCTTAGGACTTAATGCTCTGTCAAAGGTATGTTCCATGTTATTTTAACATTAGGTACGGATAGCATTTGTTCATAGATTTATTTAATTACTCTGCCCTGTGTAATGATGTTTGTAATGTCATGTTTATCCTGCATTACTGTATGTATGGATGCTCCTGGACACCTTAATTTTCCCTCTGGATTAATAAATGATTCTCTACTCTACTCTACTCTACCCTCTGCGACCTGGGGGCTCTGATATAACTTGGACTAAGGGCTGGGTTTAAAGTCCTTTGCTGTCCTCTAAATAGCTTTTGTAGACAAAAGGTTTATCACACTGTGATTAGGCTATCAGTGAAAGGAGCTGCCGTTTGTTTTACTTTCTCTCTTTAATTTAAACTAAAGTTAGTCACAACTGTAGACTCATAAAACACACTGTTTCACCAGTGGGATGTTGTGCTAGTCATGGAAAAGACGATAGTACCATAGTACTACACTATTACGACATTACATAGAGCCTTTGGTAATACATTACAACTTAGTCATTGCCATTCTGGTAACAGCAAACTTATGACAGGGGTCATGTCTTAAGAGTGAAACCTCCCTCATACACCCTCTGCCGTGCGCATGCACACATGCATTTTCTGGGAAGTTGGACCTTCTGAGAAAGTGAAGGCCTTGGTTGGGAACAGAAAGAAAAGCCACCCATTTATTTTTTTTAAAGTAAAAGTATTTTGACCTTTATTATTACAGGATAATGTGAGAGTAGACAGGAAATGATCGGGAGAGAGAGATGGGGCAGGGCCAGGAAATGATCCCGGCCGGACTCGAACTGGGGTCCCCGTGGGCAATGTAAACCCAAATGTGGGGGGCTTTTAGCGCGCTGCGCCACAGCAGCCCCACAAGCCACCCATTTCATATGTGTGGGTGATGAGGACAGACTGATCCAGCATATTCTTGCAGGTATGAACGGATATAGCCAGTGAAGCCTCACAACACTTTACCCTGTGTCAGAAACTTTCACTTTGTGTACTTTTGGATTTTATTTACATTTTTGATGGGTTGGTGGTAGTACTTTGTTTGAACTTTCAATCCTATTGATGGTGAAATACCAAAGCCATAGGAACTCCCTGAGAGATCATTGAGTGAAGTTACAATATTTAGCAGCAGTGACATGGTGGGCCCCAGCCGTGGCCTCATGGTATGGCACTGGGTTACTACGCTGGCGATCCGGGTTCGATTCCGGCCCGGGTCATTTGCCGATTCCTCCCCCATCTCTCTCCCACTCGCTTTCTGTCACCATCTCCAACTGTCCTATCATATAAAGGCAAAAGAAGGCCTAAGAAAATATTTGAATAATAAAAAGAAGTGACCTGGTGGTATGCGCTAGCTCGGCTAACAACCCTGTGCTTCTAGCCAGGCAGCGCCCTCCTAGTGACGCAACACCTTCGGCGTTGCAACTAGTCAGGTCAAGAGAAACGCAAGTACTTTCTGGAACTCCCTTCACTTTGTCGGGAATCAAACAACCATAAGCAAACCAAGGGAGGCAGGTCAACCATGCCGTTTGGGAAATGTTAATTGTTATGCTCTTGGTCAGACCAAGTCTCAAAGAGATTTGAACGTCGATGATAATCAGGCTAGTATGCGCTAGCTGGGCTAACAACCCTGTGCTTCCTCTCCCAGCATGTTAACCCGCTGCTGGGCCGATTCGTGCCCTTCGCTGCCGTGGCCGCTGCCAACTGTATCAACATCCCCCTCATGAGGCAACGGTGAGAGAATGACACACACACACGCACGCACGCACGCACGCACGCACGCGCGCGTGCGTCCGCACACACACACACACACTTTCTCTGTATCTCCCTATTTCTCTCTCTCTCTCTCTCCCTCTCTCTCCCTTTCTCTCTGTCTCTCTCTCTCTCTCTCACACACACACACACACACACACACACACACACACACACACACACACACACACACACACACACACACACACTCACACACACACACACACACTCTTTCTCTATTTCTCTCTCTCTCACACGCACGCACACACACACACACACACACACACACACACACACACACACACACACACACACACACACACACACACCACACAACACTTTCTCTGTTTCTCCATATTTCTCTCTCTCTCTCTCTCTCTCTCTCTCTCTCTCCCTTTCTCTCACACACACGCACGCACGCACGCACGCGCACACACACATACCCACACGTCCTCGTCTCCATCTCTGTCACGTCTTACTCACACACGTACAGACAGACACACATACACACACGCACAGACGCACACACACACACACACACACACACACACACACACACACACACACACACACACACACACACACACACACACACACACACACCTGAACACACTATGCCCCTTAAGCCCTCTTTCCAGCCAGTTCCATTTGGGTCAGGTCATGGATGGTCTGGCAAAATAATAAGAGCACTTCTATCATTTCTACACACACGTGCGGGCACACGTGTGCGCACACACACACACACACACACACACACACACACAGACAAACCCTCTTTCCAGTCAGTTCTATTTGTTCCATTTGGGACAGATCATGGTTGGTCGGGACACACACACACACACACACGCACACACACACGTAAACACAGATAGACCCTCTTTCTAGTCCGTTCATATCATAGATGGACTGGTAAAATAACAAGAACACTTTTATGCCATTCCTTCCTTCCTTCCTTCATTCCTTCTAGGGAGCTGAAACACGGCATCCCAGTCACAGATGAGAACGACAACAGGCTAGGAGAGTCCACGAAAGCAGCCCAGCAGGCCATCACGCAAGTTGTCATCTCTAGGATCCTTATGGCCTCTCCAGGAATGGGTAGGTGCCATGGTTTATTGGGTGACACTGTACTTGACGCCAGTGTCATAAGCATGTCATTACAGTGTCATAAAGCTTTGACATAACCGAATGTCACTTAAGGCCTGTGTCTCAAGTGCTGTGTCACGATGACAATGGGAGTTGGAGTTTCCCAGTTGGGCTTTCACTTTCACTTCAAAGTCAAGCTCGAACTGAAAACAAGATGAACATGCAGAAAAAGTGGTGTTTTTAGGCTTCATGGTTGACGATAAAGCGCTTTTGCACACCTCTGTACTGTAATGGGCGTGTTGGATATAGCAAAGGTTATCACTCATAATTGTGCTAGTCATCCAGGGGTGTGGGGCCGCCCCCAACAACCCCCCCCCCCCCCCCCCAAAAAAAAAAAAATTAATGTGGTATTAGTCTTAGCATGTTTTAGCCTTCTTTTGTTGGTATGGCATTGTTTATTTCAGGGTGAGGGGCAGGCGCTGGTGGTTCATTGTCATTGTAGGATCGCCCCCTACAACCATCAAATGCACATTCATGTAATTACTTAACTTTTTAGTCACACTGGTCTGATGGTTGGGAACTCATTGGGAACAGTCACCAGACACTGAAGAACCAGTTATTATTTTGTGGCTACATTGAATACTGTATGGCAGACTCAAGGTTCCATAAAAACGTATAAAATAAAATAAAATAAGACTGTACAAACACAGTGCAAATGCAAATTCAAGGTCAACAATTTCAATCACACTTTGCTAGTATCTTTCCAGTGAATCTGACTGGTGCCTGATTCAAAGTTCCACTGTCACATCCTATTTCCTAGAAATGCACTCCCAAGTGCACCTTGTAACCAAAGATGTGTCAGACAATTGTGTAATGATCAGAATTACTGAACGCTTCCCGGCAATGTGTGTAGTGTGAAGGTTTTTTTTCACTTGATGTGCTGATCTGGTCAAATCAAATGTGACTCACGATTAATCTTTGTTTCCCCACACAGCTATTCCACCCTTCCTCATGAACACATTGGAGAAGAAGGCATTCTTAAAGGTGTGTGAAATAAATACAGGTCATCTTCCACTTGCACACAAAGCAATTATTTAGTGTCCATTGTTTACAAAGCAAAGCATTTTTTATTGTGTTGCTATAACTGTCTTTAGTGCACTCTCTCATACATGATGCATCACAAAAGACAAGTCAACTGGAAAAAGATTGATCACTCTCTTCAAGTACTGTACACTTTTCAAGACATGTACTCTTATTGCTGACATAAAAGTGAAAAATATAGAAGATGCCAAACTTGAAGAGTGGGATTTAGCTTTTCCAGTTAAGTGTTCTACAGTACAGGTGTAATAGGTCTGTCGGTGCGCAACGGGTTCCGCCTGCCCGATCCGTTCCCTTTGCACACTGCACATGCGCAGTATAACGTTTACGGAGGAGAAATTGCCTGATCTGTTCCGTTCATTTTTTACTTTGTCATTTTAAGTGTTTATTTTGCAGGAGGAAGTTTGCATTTTAAACTGTCTGTTTTATAATAATACAGAACCGTCACAGAAACGCTAAATAAGGTCACCAACTGGTCAGCTAACCAACTAATTATTCAGAGCACAATATCACGTTATTTACAGCGACAACGGCATTTGATGTAAAACAACGATATAAAGTAAAGGTATAATATAAATATATAACGTCTCTCTTTGTGTAAATCGGGCAGACGGAACGCGTTGGGCACCTACAAGGCCTACACAAATGAATTGCCTTATGTGACAACGCAAAGCCTGATGGGAATTAGACTGCCTGTGCAGTCGCCTTCGACTGCTTAAGGTATATCCCCGAAACGCGACGCTTCCAGTCCCCCATCATTCCTACCACTCCCGTCCACCATTTCGTAAACGTATATGATACATACAGACGTGACATGACGTGCATAGGCTTAAAACCAATCGACTATTGTGAAAATGAAGCAAAAAATGGGGCAAATGGTAAAACTGTTTTAATGGTTCAGTGGATATACCACATTAGGTACAGTGTAATAACCAGTGTAACAATATTTAATACAATGTAATAGTTTTACTTACATCATGTGTTTGTGCGTAAGTGGTATTACATGGTATTGCATATTGTTACACTGGTATTACACTATATTACATGGTATTGCATACTGTTACACTCGTTATTACACTGTACCTGATATTGCATATTGTTACACTGGTATTACACTAGTATTACATGGTATTAAATATTGTTACATTGGTTATTACACTGTACCTAATATGGTAGATTCACTGAAATGGTGAACCATTAAAATAAGGTGTTACCGGGCAAATCAATCCACCCAGTCAGAAGTTATGGGCCAAAAGAAAATTCCGCCATTTTGAAAGTGTTGTCTTCCAAACTCGAATCAGTTCATGAACCTACCCTAGAGCATTCACACACAAAATCTGGGACAAATCCATCCACCCGGTCAGTAGTTATGGGCCAAACAATAATTCGGCCATCTTGAATTCAGCCATCTTGAAAGTGTTGACCTCCAAACTCGAATCAATTCATGAACCTACCCTAGAGCATTCACACACCAAATCTGGGACAAATCCATCCACCCGGTCAGTAGTTATGGGCAAAACAATAATTCGGCCATCTTGAATTCAGCCATCTTGACAGTGTTGACCTCCAAACTCGAATCAGTTCATGGACCTACCCTAGAGCATTCACACACCAAATCTGGGACAAATCCATCCACCCGGTCAGAAGTTATGGACCAAACAAAAATTCGGCCATCTTGAATTCGGCCATCTTGAAAGTGTTGACCTCCCAACTCGAAGCAGTTCATGAACCTACCCTAGAGCATTCACACACCAAATCTGGGACAAATCCATCCACCCGGTCAGAAGTTATGGACCAAACAAAAATTCGGCCATCTTGAATTCGGCCATCTTGAAAGTGTTGACCTCCAAACTCGAATCAGTTCATGAACCTGCCCTAGAGCATTCACCCAAAAAATCTGGGACAAATCCAAACATCCGTTCAAAAGTTATCGCGTTAACACGAAAGACCTTACGCGGCGGCGGACGCGGCGGCGGCGGCGGCGGCGGACGCAAAACCATTACATCCCCGACGCTCCGTGTTTCGTGGATATAATTAGAATGAATTGCACTGCACATGCCTTGAATGCACATCTCACACTGAGTGAGTGAGTGCTTTATGGTATACAATGGCGCCCATGGACACACACACACACACACACACACACACACACACACACACACACACACACACACACACACACACACACACACACACACACACACACACACACACCAGCAAGGCCGGTGCTGACAGACAACTTTTGTCGGGCCCAGGACAAAGCAATTTGAAAGGGCCCTCCTCTCAATACATACAATGTAATTACAACAATTCTGGGCCCCTCCTCTCCCTGGGCCGGGGACAATTGTCCTGTTTGTCCCCACCAGTGCCACCCCTGTCAGCGGCCCTGCTATGCTTGCCTCTCGCCTCCCCCCTTTCCGTGCCTTGCTGATTTTTCTCCCTTTTCTCTCTGTCTGATCCTTTCAGAAGTTCCCATGGATGAGTGCTCCCATTCAAGTGGGCCTGGTGGGATTTTGGTGAGTGACCAGAGGGGATATTGGATTGTGAACAGGGCAAGCCGGACACAGGACAGGACAGGCCAGGCCTGCTGATTAATGGACCAATGGGCTTGCTTGCATGCATCCATAGTGCACCGTAATGGCTGCCTTGTGTTGTGTCCACTGTCTGTTTGCTGCTATAATGGTTTATATCAGGGGTCTGTGAGGTATTTGACCTTTTAGATGTATTTTCTCTCTCTCTCTCTCTCTCTCTCTCTCTCTCTCTCTCTCTCTCTCTCTCTCTCTCTCTCTCTCTCTCTCTCTCTCTCTCTCTCTCTCTCTCTCTCTTTATAGCCTGGTGTTTGCCACTCCACTGTGCTGCGCATTGTTCCCTCAGAAGAGGTGGGTGACCTTTTTTGTACCTCTATTGAGCTATTAATCACAGTAAGACTTGGGTGGTGGCCATTTTTCCTATCCGTAGACCATCATACCCGTGTGGCACAATATGTCATTATGTCAGAAGTCCTTTAAAGTGTACATATATGTGTATGTCACAGTTTTACAGTAGTTTTACAGTAGTTTAATTGTCAGGAATTAATTGATTTATAGGTATGCTAATTTATGTATTATACTGTTTTGTATGGAGTTATAGCCATTAGCCAAGGAATTTAGTGTACCAGACTTTGACGTGTAGGAGATGACATTTGATATTTGAGAAATCCAGAGCATATTATGGTATTAACGTTATAATTCTCTTCTCCCTGTACTGTTACAATATGTGCTAGACATGACATGTCAAGTGAACTATTTCTTTCACTGCATGTTCATCAACATTGTTTTTTCACACTAACCATTTTCTGTGAAATATCTGAATGTCGAGTGATTATCAGAATACATAGACAGCTTTAATCAGGTCTCAGAGAACCGGTTACATTTTTTTACAAGGAAGATTAGTTCTCTTCTTGTGGACCATGACCAACTGTTGATTTCCAGAAGAAGTAAAGATTTATTTTCAGAAGTATTCATTTCAAGGATACATTTTGTTTTGACTCAAATACAGCTTTGGCTTAATACTGTGTAGGCTAATGACATCCTGCACCGCCCACTGCATAGCCCTGTCATGCAGATGGATCGATTCCGTTCACTTTTTGCTGAAAAAGCTTAACGACACCATAACAGAATTGCTATGACATAACAGATTAACCCTACCCAGACTGGGCATTCCTGGGACCGGGGGGGGGGCTCTTTTGACATGTCTATTACGATTTTGGCGATATTAAGATTATAATAGAGGCGCTGCACAAAAGCTAATCAACAACTTTGCCAAAAAGCAGTCAACGTGTAACGGATGCAGTTCAGCTTCATGTAGTCCAGAGGTGGGCAAACTCAGGCCCGGGGGCCACATGCGGCCCGCCAAGCCATTTGATCTGGCCCCCAGATCCTTTGCAAGATAGGAAAAAAAATATTTGTAAATGGCTACCCATATTCCTCCCAATACATTTCATTGCATTGCGTGCAGGAATGAAATGGCCAACAAGTTATGTCAGCAAACGCTAGTTTTTTAATGTTGACACCGGCAACATCTGGCCCTTCAGTCAGTATTCTAAACCAAATAAATAATTGCCCACCCCGATGTAGTTTGTAGCATAATCTCTCCCTACTCTGACAACCTAGCCCATGCCAAAGAGCCATGTGCTCTGAATTTTGGTGGATAGAATAGAATAGTGGATAGACCAGAGATACTTTGCTTATGCCGAAGGAAAATAAGGAATTTGTGGTAGTTGGGGTCGGGTGCTAGCCTAGAAATCTAGACGCCCCTAGCCGCAAATTGAATTTGCTCCCGGGGGCAGTCTAGCGGACCCCGGTCGTTTTGCGAGGCTGAAAGTTATCCGATGACAGGGCCAATCAAATCGCGAGGGGGGCCGGGCTACTTAGTAAACAGGAAACTTTCTAAGAAGAAGCATGGTGTCCGTCCGTGCTACGTACAGCACGAAAGTGCACTTAATTTAAAAAGCCTGGATGATAATACATTTCGTGTCTGACATGGACTGATGTAATAATATNCCATGAACTTATCGGACACAAATAGATCACAACACAATACCATTTGATCATTCGATGTTTTAAACTAGCTCGGTAAGCTAAGTTGAGCATTTTACAGGACCAGATACACGCTATTATCAGACCACTACTGTAGGTGTAGAATGAAATTGCTGCCCCAATTTCTAATAAGACACATGCCATTAAAAACGAGACATTTGGGAGCTTTGAAAGTCTTTGAGTAGCTTACTAATAGATGGGAATGGCATAGTCTACCAAGCTAGTGGCTAGCTAACCTGTCGTCAATAACACAGAGCTAGGTATCCAGTCTTAATATAACCATTTAACAAGCCCCAAATGGCTCAACATTTCGCTGGTTGATCAAGGAGGGTCATGTGGTTGAAAACGAGGCATTTTTGAACTGTATAAGTGAAAACACGATTTATTAGGACACTTGTTTGTGGCTGTGGTCATCACATGCATTCACTGCTACGACGGCTCGAATTTGCCGCTCCACCTACAAAGGGGCCCTCGCTGGCTAGCTAACCTGTCGCCAATAACACAGAGCTAGGTATCCAGCCTTGTATTATATGCCTGCCCCAAATTCTAATAAGATCCATGTCATTAAAAACGAGACATTTGGGAGCTTTGAAAGTCTGTAAGTCGCTTACTAAATAGATGGGAATGTCTACCGAGCTAGCGGCTAGCCAATCTGTCGTCAATTACACAGAGCTAATATCCAGCCGTGTATTAGTTATGGGTATACAGCTAGCTAGCTAACACCGAACATGCCATGTTGACAACAATCATAAATATAACCATTTAACAAGCCCCAAATTGCTCAACATTTCGCTGGATGATCAAGAAGGGCCGTGTGGTTGAAAACGAGGCATTTTTGAACTATGTAAGTGAAAACACGATTTATTAGGAAACTTGTTTGTGGCTGTGGTGATCACACGCATTCACTGCTACGACGGCTCGGAATTGCCGCTTCACAAGACAGCTGTGACGTTACACAGAAGTGTGTGGGGATTGGTTGTTTGCCATCCAATTGCGTGGCGTTGAGTGCTGAAGCAACCGTTTATCCCGCCCACACTGCTGCCCAGCCCTCCTAGACCCTGGTACAGCTTTTTGCTGTACGGGTCTGGCTCGCTAGGCTAGGTCGGTGCTGTTCAAGGAACGCCTATAGTTGACACCTTTCAAACTACTTCCAAGCAGACAGGAGTTGCTGTGGTTCAGTATGCTAGCGCAGCCATCCGTCCATGGATGGTCTCACTGCCTGTGGGGACAGCAGCCGGAAATCCCATCACTATTCTAGTGATATTACTTCTTAGCATGTTTCATTGATCTGATTCAATCGGGACAACGGTTGAAAGAACAAGAGAAAGTTAAAACTCAAATGTTTAAATCCAGGGGGAGTGTAAAATGAGCATATTTTCATTGGATTGTTCTTTAAAGAAGTGTTAGTCAGCGTCAGTCTAACGAGATAGACAACGATGACATTGCTCTTTGCGGTCACACACTAGCCCACTGTAGCAGTTCAACCGAGGCCATTAACCCATTGATGCCTAAAGCACCTGCAAAAAACGCCAGCTGAATGCCTAAGCCCTTGTTGGGAGAGTTGCCCTCAGCCTATAAAAACCTAAATATCTCAGCCTCTGATGCACATAAAAACATGTAATCAGTTGCATTTAAACCCTACGACCCTCATCTTGCATTAGAATGTGTTCATTCAGCTGTAACATACCCACATTTTTATTTAAAAAAGCTAAAATCCCAAGAGCCTGAATGCAGCATATATGTCGCTCCAGGCACCAAAGGTCAAACAACATATACGAGTCATCAGGCTAATATGGGTTAAGGCAGCACGAACAAAGCTATACTGTACAGTAGCTCGTAAGCTCTCTATTGTATTGACTGCCTGTCTGATGATTGGTGTGGGGGATGGTAGGAGTGAGGTGTCGCTGTGGGAACGCGAAGGCTGCTCTGCTGCACAGCCCTGATCTGGTCTGCTGTGCTTTTATATTTAGAGATGTACAGGATCCAAGATCCGGTTCCAGATCCGGCAGGATAATAGGGTTTTTCAGACTATTCGGATCCGGCAGGATCTTAACCAGTGGATCCGGTATCCGGCAGTTACCTAAAAATCAGGATCTGGGGCATCGCTACTTTTTACGTTGCCTAGGCTTTTCAGTCAGTCTTCCACAACCCCAATCGCTGCATGGAGTGAAAGCCCTTTGGAAGCGGCCATTGAAGGCAGTGTGGCAGTAAGCCAATGAGTCATAAAAATAGTTGGTGCCAACGTAATAAAAAGGGCCCATGTATGCGAGTTGGCTATGTGTTTCAACCCTTTCGTAGGATCCGGTATCTGGTTCCGGATCCGGCAGGATCTTAAGCAGTGGATCCGGTATCCGGCAGGATCCTAAAAATCAGGATCTGGGGCATCTCTATTTATATCACCGTGCCACTCCATCATGTTGTAGATCATCATGCGTAAAGAATTGTTGCATTGATTAACCATTAGTGTTAAAGTGTTAAACCATAAGTATTATAATCAGTCACTGCCACGCACTCTGCTGCAGTTCACCCCAAGGCCAGCTTGGCAGTACCGAGATGTTGCTGTAGGCAGGGAAGCCGAAGGGGAGGATCGGTCACAGGGGTTAGTTTGTCCCGGGCCCAGGGAGAGAGGGGGGGGGCAGAATTGGGGTCCCCATTACATTGCTAAAGTTGCTAGCATCCCTGCCCTGGCTGTAGGAGTGTGAAGGGTGAAGGCTGCTCTTGGCACAGCTCTGGGGTGCATTTCTCAAAGCCATCATTGCTAACTACGTTAGCTGCTTTGTTGTTTACAATGCACTTTCCCACTGGCTAACAACTATGCTTTTGAGAAACTCACCCCTGCCCTGCTCTGCTCTGGTCTGCTCTGGTCTGCTCTGCTCTGGTGTCTGATGCGCGTTTCGCTTCAGTGGACTGATTCCTGTGCCCGTCTATCCCCACAGCTCCATGTCCGTGAGCCGCCTAGAGCCAGAACTCCAGGAGAAGATTCGAGCCAGCCACCCCGGGGTGGAGCGGGTCTACTTCAACAAAGGGCTATGAAGAGGACGAGGGGAAGTCCTCTCTCTCTCTCCCTCTCTCTCTCTCCTCTTCTCTCCTCTTCTCTTCTTAATCCTCTTTCTCTCCCTCCTTCCTCCTCGTACTCTTACTCTCTCTCCCTCTCCCTCTCTCCCCATCAACATCATCACTGCACTGCCACAACAGTCCAGCTCCATGCCAGTCATCTCATCTCTGCTACTTGCCAAAGTTACGTTTGCCTTTTTTATTTTGCCTTTTCTTTTCCCTTTTCATGCCATTTTCTCCTGTTTTACCTTTGTTTTTGGTTAGTCAACATTCCATGTGCAGTTACCATGGCAACGTTTTCCTCAAGCCTCCCCCACTCACCCCTGTCAAAGCAAAACAAGTTTTCAACCATCCTGTACTAATACAGCCAGAATATTTTTGTAAGCTGTTTTTGACTGGTGCTTGATTTTCGTTTTTTATTTTGGAAAAAAAAAAGAGAAGAACGGTACATTTTCAAGGGATGGGTTACCCCCCAAAAACAGGTTTTAGCCGTGTTACCTAGGTGTGGTAAATGTTCTAATAATCAGACACTATGGTTTTGGTTTTACCCAAAACAAAGAATCCACCAGACACTTCTATTAGGAGCTGTGGTACACCATATGTGGTAAACTAGCTGCGTATCGTCACCAGACTTGGAGGATATTTCATGCAGCTAGTTCAGGACCAAGTTAACCTGGATACAATGGTAAATCAGCTAATAAGAGAGCCAGGATATTATGAAATTGCATTTATGCCTCACCCATGCAAGGTGGCAGCCCTCAATGGCGCCCCAAGGGAGCAGTGAGGTGGGACAGTGCCATGTTCAGGGTACCTCAGTCATGGAGGCGGATGGGGGAGAGTACTGGTTAATTACTCCCCCCATCAACCTGGCGGGTCGGGAGTCAAAGCAGCAACCTTTGGGCTATCAGTCTGATGCCCTAACTGCTTACATAACTATGGCCTCAGGCTGTATATTAGCAGGTTTACTACTTAACTTAGGTTTATCACTTAACCATGTTCTTGCAATCCTGCCCTAGCTGGGTGTGTTTGTCACCAAACCAGGGGTGAATTTCTCAAAACCAAAGTTGCTTACTACATTAGCTACTTTGCTGTTTTCAATGCATTTTCCCATTGACAACTACCGAAGTTGCTAACAGGCTAACAACTTCTCTTTTGAGAAACTCAGCGCAGTTGCTTGGGATCCCACCCCTGTTTTTGTTTTGTTTTGAGGGGGTCGACTGCGTAGGGGTGGGGGTGCTGATGTAAATTTTCATGTTCATTTTCGGGGAAATCACTTGATAATCATGTTCGCTGCCAAAATATTTCCATGTGCCATACAGTATCATGTAAGATGAAGAACAAATTGTCAGATATAATATTCAGATGTTTCTCTTTTTTTTCCACTCGTTTTCTTTCTTGTTGTGTATTTCTTGTAAAACGAATCAGTATTCCAATCATTTAAAGAAAGGCTGCTCCTATTTTTTTTTTTAAATATCAACCAAATCATTAATCACCTCAAAATGAAATGTATCGGTACCTCTGTGCAATATCACTAATCTGTGAGGGTTGTACCATTTAATATATTGATTGCATTTTAAAGTGTAAGATCACTTCAAAATAAAGCTGCAAGTCTTACACGATCTCTCAATCAAAACCCAATGGATGGACCCTCGATCTACTCTTGATCTTATTATGAAGGCAATATCGCTCTAAATATTACTGGTGCTTTGCGAACGCAAAATCTTAGACATTAAGATACATGTTTTGTGACCGTATTCCAAAAAAAGAAAGGAAAGTAAAACATTATCTGTAGTGTATGCATACCCGCTGTATTCTGCTTGCCAAACATGCATGAACAAAGAAATATGTGTATTCATTTGAAGGCGAAAACATCACACACAGTCTTATCTCAAAGTCTTTTGTGGTCCAGACCAAAATTCCAAGGCCAAACCATGTGGCCATGTTGAAACAACACCAGGGCTGGACTGGCCATCTGGCATAGCCTGCATTTCTCGGTGGGCCCTGCACCCTCGTGAACACCAAACAAACAAACAAACAAGAACCAGAACTGACTCACTGGTGGGCCACGCATGCTCGTGGGCCCCTATTTTCAGATATGTTAAAAATATATTTTTTAACATATCTGAAAATAGGGGCCCACAAGGGTGCGGGGCCCACCGGTGAATCAGTTCTGCGCAGCTAATCATGAGGGGCCCCTTTAAGCCAAGAGTGCCGGGTCCTATTTCTCCCCCAGTTCAGCCCTGAACAACTCTACTCTATCTACCCTGGCTGGTGGCCTTGTAGCCCAGAAAACGGGTTTGTTTTCTGAAGGCAGCTGACATAATGTTCAGTCTGCCTGGTCGTTCAGTCCATGTGTATCCAAATATTCACCAGATCTGTTGTTTTTCATTTGTCTCTTTAAAAGTTCTTTCATTTGCCTACATCCATTTCTAAGAAGCTGGTTGAACTGCAGGTTTTCTTTTTTCCGAACAGTCCAGTTGTCCAGTGTTAATTCAATTAAGAGTTGGGACACCTATTACATTTGACTGTCTCAGGATTGAATTAACACTGCAAATGTTGTTGAGTAGTCACATGGACACTGCAGCCTTTGAAAGACGCCATCTTTTTTCCTGCACTGTTCTGGGAGTCACAACAACCTCTACAATGCTCATGAAGTTGTTTGGGGGGGAGAAAGTTATGTTAAACATGTTGAAGTACAGTGTAATAAGGATTTCACTTGGGTGTTGAGATCTTGTCATGGTAAAAAAGTGAGAGATATTTCGTGCTGTGGTTGGTAGAGGTTGTTTGTACGTAATTTAAATTGACCTTATTCTCTGTTGTTATCATCCCTTCAAAATGTTATTTAAACTGAAAATCCCATTGTCCTGGCATAACACGTACATTGAAAGATCTTTCCCGATTTCTTCTTTTTTTTCATTTTCAGTATCTGTGCTATAGTATTTGGTACGTCTTAAAATTGCTGAAGAATCCCTCATTCCCATACAAGGGTCTATCTTAAAAAAATATCTGTGCTTGTTTTTACATACAATTTTTTTTAAGGATATATTTTGTCTTCTCTGAACATTCCATTTGACTGCTGATACGGTCCTTTTATGTCACATGAAGTGATTGTGTTTTACAAAATATATCTACTTATATACGTTCAGTATATAAGTAATATATCCTTTCAGGTCTTGATGTCTGTTATGTATGCCTATACTGACTACTTTAGGGGGTGGGGGGTGGAGAGATATAGTAATATGACAATATGTTGATGTCCCTAATACATGCAGAGATTATATTAAAGTAGCGTATAAATATACTGCTCAAAAACCAAAAGAAACACTGAAATACATGAAGGGCACACTAAAATAATACAGCCTATTTCTTTTTTTTTAGATATGTTTTGGGCTTTTTATGCCTTTATTCTGGATAGGACAGTAAGAGTGTGACAGGAGAGAGAGAGAGAGGGGATCGTCAAAGGTTCTTGGGTCAGAATAGAACCCAGGTTGCTGGTGTAATAGTATGGCATCTTACCTTTTTTTAGCCACCATGCCCCAGCCTACTGTATGTATCATTTAATGACACATAGCTAAAATCCTAATTAATAACATAGTGGTTGTACAGTAGAGTTGTTCAGTATTGTGTTGTTTTGGTGTTCCCTTTAGTTTTTGAGCAGTATGCCGTATAGCCGTGGCTGCGGAAGGTAGCCATTGCTATTTTGTATTTAAAAAAATGGGTATGTACTGTGTATACCCTGTGTGATCGTATTGCCATGAACTGTGAAGATAACCATGTTTGAAATTGCACGTCAAGAGATTGAACGCACAAAAGAAATAAGACTATTTTCCAGCATAGTCTCTCCTCCTTTAAAGTTAGAACCTGTTTGCATAGAGTACACATCTATGGGGTAAAGTACAAAGTAGCACAGCCATATCCGCTAAAATGCAAGTAGGCTACCACAAAAGGCATTTAAAGCACAGCAGATTTTAGCATACGTCTGCCATTGTTTTGAGTAGTATTTCTGAAGGTCCGAAATTCAGCCATTAAAATAGGCTATACAATAATTACCAGCTCTCCAGAACAATGGATAATAATTTCACATTTTACAACACTATAGTTTTATAAGTGCCAAAACGCTCACTGCAAATTCTATCATTTGCCAAAGTGGCATGTCGATTCAAGATGTGTTACGAAATAAAATGTCTATGGAAACTAGTTATTTTTGAGAAGGGAAGTATTTTCAAATGGCAATCATTTTACAGTCAGTGGTGGGAGTGTTGATGTGCTGTGTGGAAATCCCTAGGTAAAATAATAATAAAAAAATCTATCAAATGTTGTTGGTTGTTCAGTTATTTTTTTCTTCTTCTTCTGAGCCTCATGTCGAGCACAGGTGACAAAGTGAGGGCCCGTGGGGGCCAAATCTGGCCTGCCGTGTAATTTCACTTGGCCCACAAGATTATTACAAAATTCATTCATTCATTAATTTGTTTATTTGGTTAGGACAATGCACATTAATCAATACATCAGCCTGAGAGCTTCAATATAAACATGCCAGAATAAGCATAGGTGCTACATTTAATCTATAAAAAGGGAGAGGGCTGGAGGCCTGCGGCGTTCAAGTGGTAAAACTGGTGGTGGTTTGAAGGTGCTCTTTGGCCAAGACGTAGAAAATATCAAAAAAAGGCAGGACGCCAAGACACTCTTCTTAGATAAAACCGCTTTATTATAGAGGCTAGTTCATGTTTTTAAATAATTAAAAATACTGCCACTGCCAACATGTTTCGACCTGTTACAGGGCCTTCATCAGGGCACAAGATGAATCAAGCAGTGTAGCACAAAAGTCTCAAACACACTAATCAATCAGCTGATTGACTCAAGGTGACGTAGGCGGAGTCTGCTCCTGCAGAGGTGCAAGGTACATACAAACAACCACAACAATAGAAAGCTGCCTATGGCAGTCTCAAAGGTTTTAAATAGATAAGTATAACATGGTTCAAAGAAAAGATATATCTATATTGTCATTAAGACCAGGGAAACGCATGGCATTAAGCCTATGTATCCACCTCTTTCTGGTTCAACATCTTCTGTCTGTCTCCTCTCCTAAGAGAGAGAGGGACATGATCAAGATAATGCAGAAAAAGTTGCAAGATTATCATTATGCATTTCTTTTAAATGTTTTACCATGGCATAGTCATAATTTTAAACTTTAGCAGCATATCTATGCTCAGCAAGTTTATCCTGAAGGCAGCGTTTTGTCCTCCCCACATAGAAAGCAACACACTGCGAGCATTTCAAAATGTAAACAACATAGGCCAACTCAGTTTTGCAATTAATGAAATGTTTTGTTGTGTATGTTTGTTGTGTAACAGGGTGAATAAATGTTTTAACCTTCGTCACAACATCACAAATCGTACAGTGGCCACACTTAAAGGTGCCATTTGGAACTTTTGGAAGCCAAGTATTTTGTTGTCTAGCAGGGAAGTGACTGTACAAACTTATCGCCCAGTGTAGGAGCTCTTTTAAAAGAGAACACTGGGGGATCTTGAAACACATCACTCAACAGATCATCCCATTCGAAAAGTAATTATCCTTCGTATTCCTTCAGCCTGAGTACTGTAACATGTGGAGAAGTATACTCTCTCTTTATTTGTAACCATATAGGCTTTCTTTTAAGTAGAGACTGACGCTCTAAGGAAATCCAATGTTTTTTGGGGGTTGCCCCTTTCCTTGAAACGGCCATACATTTCTTTGCTTTTAACACTGAACTCCTGATCATTATTGCAAATTCTTTGTAGTCTCTAGAATTGACCAAAAGGAATATTTTTAACCAGAGAAGGTGAATGAAAACTTTTTGCATGAAGTATGGTATTTTTGTGTGATTCTTTCCTAAAAAATTGTAGTGTTTTCTTTGAACCATGTTATATTCATTATCTATTTAAAACTTTTGAGACTGCCATAGGCAGCTTTCTTTTGTTGTGGTTGTTTGTATGTAGGCCTACCTTGCAGCTCTGCAGGAGCAGACTCCGCCTACGTCACCTTGAGTCAATCAGCTGATTGATTAGTGTGTTTGAGACTCTGGTGCTACACTGCTGGATTCACCTTGTGCTCTGATGAAGGCCTTGTAGTGGGCCGAAACATGTTGGCAGTGGCAGTATTTTTAATTATTCAAGTTCAAACATGAACTAGCCTCTATAATAAAGCGGTTTTATCTAAGAAGAGTGGCTTGGCGTCCTGCCTTTTTTTTGCTAAATTTAATCTGTTGTCCTAAGGTCCTCATAATAAAACAAATAACAAGAAAACAAGCGTAGCGTACAGCATGACAGAGGACATTTACACACAACACAAACATTAGGTACATGAAAAATACAAAAAGTAAAAGAAAAGTAAAAGTAAAAAATAAAACTAAATGTAAAAGTAAAACAATGTTAATGCTATTGATTAACTGTTGAATTGTTTTCAGCCACTGTTTAAGGGTCATTTTGAAGGTGTTTAAGTTGACACACTGTCTGATGTGAGCTGGCAGTGTATTCCAGGACTTTGTAACAGTTGCCCCACATACACCAGTATGACATGAACATGAAAAGTACAGGAGTTATGACAAGGCCTTGGCCAGTGTAATGGTGCAGTTCATTCAATGGTCCTCATTGACATATACAGCACAACAGCAGGCAAATAGGCCTACATTTGATGTGCATGTGCATTTGAACTCCTATATTATGATGGGAGTGTTTGTGATGTTATCACGTAGTATTTGGCTCACACTATGCCACAGGGAACACATAGGCCTACTGTAGAAATTCGAATAGAATTTCGCCTGGTAATTGGTGGAATTGTGACACCTAGAGGCCAAAAAATGTTGGAGTAAATAAATCCGTCCCTGCCTCCACTACTCACTGCACTATTACATTATATTGGCCATGCTACCGACTGTCTCCAACAGTTTCTCATGCTGTCTCTGTGGGGCAGTTGATGGATGGATGGATGGATGGATGGATGGATGGATGGATGGATGGATGGATGGATATTTATTCTAAAGTGTCTAACCAATGTCCCTGTATCTAAGTGATCTCTGGCATGTTTTTTTTTCTCACAATCTCTTAGATGAACAAAAACAGTCATTATCTTGTTCAAACTAGATACAAAAAAACAGCCGTTGTTGTTTCTATTAGGCATATAAACCATTTCTTTCTTACATTCTTACATCTCTTTCTGTTATTTTGATTTTATTTGCTATTTGTTATTGTAGCTTCTGGTTTTACTGCATTGTATTACTACAATATAATACAGTCAAATCCAAATTCGAACGCTGTGCCTGTGCGTAAAATGGATAAAATCCTCCTGTCAAAACTTTTAAGGGTGCACTGCGCACTTAAAAAGCAGCTGCAGGCACATGCATCTGTATGTGAAGTCGTGTAGGCTATTAGGCTATAGGAAAACCCATTCATACCGAATGGCAATGGAAATAATTTTTGTAGGATGGTATTCTTGCTGTTAAAATAATTTTATGATCAGCTCGCGAACCTGCCTGCCCAAACTTGCGAGGATTTCAGAATGACATTCCAAAATCTAGGGGGAGTTTCTTCACAGTGAGCAGGAGCCATATTGAGAGACCGACCGAGCCAGTCAGAGCTAGCTGTGTGCTACTGGGATAGAAGCAGAATCAGCAGCAAAGTAGAAGCCCTCCATCCCGGCTGATACGCCCGCACTAAAGCTCTCCATGGCGGCCACCGACGTAGACGTCCCAGTTGTAAGTGATAATCTTTAATACAATTTTAAATAATGTACTGTGTAATGTACATGTGCATAATCATGCGTGTCGACAGAGTCATAGGCTACTTTCTAGCTCCATCCATAGGATGTCAACACCAGAAAAGGGGTGTGTGGATTCGTAGTTGCAAAAGGCACATTAGCATCTTCTGCGTCAAGGTAAGGTGCTAGCAAGTGTTGAATTTATTGAACGTCGTAGTCATGCAGCCCATCACCACGAGCAGTGTCCCCTAATCTCGAGGATTACAGTCATGTTTTCTATGGGACAGTCGAATTCTGAACGCGTAAAGTTGTAGGTCTTTGAAACGTTGGACATTCCTGAGATGTTTTTGTTCTCTCAGCTGCGTTTCTCTTCCTCGCGAGCGATGGTGATGTGGCCGGGGCAGCTCACTGTTACATTGTATAGCTCTATTAAATTGAATTTCGAGTTGTTGCCAAGAAAGTGGTCGTGACTGGTGATTTTGTCGCGGTTGCTCCACGGTGTAAGCAGATCAGTGGTGATTAGTAAGCCAGGCAGGGATTTAAGTGTGTGAGAACTTCTTCCAAAACATGCTTTCTTTCTTTTCCAGAATACGCGCATGGTTTTTAGATCGGCTTTTACACGGAGCATATCAATACCTTTTTTGATAGGTTTTTTTCTTTTATTTATAGCCTGGTGTCATGTGTAAATAGTTCCAACATTAGACTAGAATGTTAAAGTTTGCTGCGTAAAACCGAAACGAAACGGGAATTAATTGAATAGCAAAGTGGTTGGGACGTCTTGAAGTGTTTGTTCTCCAAGCAGGGGGTGATCTCAAGGGGGCAGGGGGCATGGCAATAGCCCAGCCTTGTGAAATAACTCGTCATATAAAGGGCTCTTTGTACAACTGTGTCTGTGTTTGTGGCGC
Organism: Engraulis encrasicolus; assembly: GCF_034702125.1. NCBI lineage: Eukaryota > Metazoa > Chordata > Actinopteri > Clupeiformes > Engraulidae > Engraulis > Engraulis encrasicolus. Next base: position 30,345,156 of record NC_085879.1, on the reverse strand, counting down.
GCCATAGCCATGGGACACATGAGTATGTTGTTGTGCGGATAGCCCCGTCCATGGAGCTGTGTTGCATTGTGCAGCTCGGCGTGCCGTCTTCCGCCAGTCCGTGGAGACGAGTAGCTGATACCCCCCATCATCTCAATACGGACATATGGTACAGTAGGCCAATGCTTCAGCCTGTGTAGCCTGCAAGGCGTCTCAGCATATGTTGTATCAAACTGTCAGAACACCAACCTATTTTGGTAATGCAATGGTTGGCCTGCCCTACACTGTGTGTTGGATAACTTCCATAACTTATAGGGACACGTCATGCATGATTCTGAATAGCATCGTCAGTAATCCCCATGCATTGATTGGACATTGCTTTGCTATAGTTGTGCTGTTATATTATATCTGCCAGGGGAGACGGTCTTCTTGCAGGGATGCTTTGCTGAGTGATGATGCTTATCTGCTTACTAGGCTCTCACTGGGCCTTATGGGTGCTGAGGAGAGGATGCTGAGAGATGCAGGAATGATTTGCTGTTGGTCCTTGGTCCTGCTACTCAGATTTCAGTTTCAAGTTTTATTTATGCTATGTGGACTAACACTTGCAAACTTGGCAGAGGAAAAAGGTCACCCCCCCTCCCCCCAACACACACACACACACACACACACACACAGAAAACTTGACGTAAAAGATAAATCAGCACTTGAGCCTTGTAACTCTCTTCGAAGCCCTTTTCCATTTTCTTCCCAGTGTCCATACACTTGCTTGCATAAATCACAAGGTCTCCCTAAGAACTATCCTGCAGTCTCTTCTACAGCAAAGCTCAGGCGCTTCTTGGCCATACTGACTCCTTACTTTGACTTAGTTTCCATGCCGTCCTTCCATTGCTGGAAGAACATTACATCACTTAGCAAGTATGCTTTCTCTACTGTAGGGGCACTTTGCAGAAGAGTTTTACTACTTTTTTCCATGCAGAGAGAGACGTTGTACTTTGTCACTTGGTTTCACTTATAGCTTTTCCAGACCCTGCTTAGGCAGATGGAGTATTTTATTTCCTTTCTTGGAGGGCGTTGTGTGCAGCCTGATCTCCAAAAATTCTGTGCTCCTGGACACGGATGTTAAGGACACGAAATCCGTGTCCAGGAGCACGGATTTTGCCAAAATTCCGTGCTCCTGGACACAGAATTGTTTTCTGTGCTCCTGGACACGGAATTGTTTTCCGTGATGGGCACACGGAAGTGCTTTCTATAGGCTATTACCACAGCACTGTGTAACTCTATCATTAGAAAATACATACCAAATGCTAATCCTAAACAAAATAATGCTATAGCAATTTAATTTGTGCCCTGACCAAAACATTCCCTAACCTTAACCTGTCATTGAAGACATATTTTTGAGAAATACCTTTTCCAGTTGGTTGCTAGGCTATCAAATTCATATAATGAATGAAAGAAAACTAGCTGTGCCCAGACCAAAACAATCCCTAACCTTAACCTGTCAGTAGGAAATGGTTTTTTTGAGAAAAAATATTTGAAATAAGAAAAATCCTGAGAAATAGCCTATAGAGAGAGCACTTCTCTGTGTCTATCACGGAAAACAATTCCGTGTCCAGGAGCACGGAATTTTGGCAAAATCCGTGCTCCTGGACACGGATTTTGTGCCCCTACCATCCGTGTCCAGGAGCACGGAATTTTTGGAGATCATGTTGTTGTGTGATACCATACTTTTCTATGTTCATAAAGGTGCTGTTATGCTGAGGATATACAGCACAGTACTGTCAGAAAGATGTTTACATCCTTCCGAATCCTTGGCAACTCATTTGCAGTGAATAGACACAACATGTACTGAAAGTGTGTAAAGTGTTGTATAACTTGGCGTACTACTGACATACTTACACTTTTCCTTAACAACCACACACACACGCATACACACACACACACGCATACGCACGCACACACACACACACACACACACACACACACACACACACACACACACACACACACACACACACACACACACACACACACACACACACACACACACACACACACACACGTTCGGTAATTACATTTTATTAAAAGAACATCGCAGTAACAGTTGTCTGGCCATTCATGAATTGCATGATTGGAAGGAGAGAGCGGGCCAGACAGAATCACCGCCTGTCGGGACATGACATCATCTGAGCTTAAGCTACCTCCCGTTTGATCTAGCCTCGTCTTGCTGATATCAATCTGGAACACCAGGTTATGCGGCAATTCAAGTGAATCCATTTGTGTGCGTGTGCGTGTGCGTGTGTGTGTGTGTGTGTGTGTGTGTGTGTGTGTGTGTGTGTGTGTGTGTGTGTGTGTGTGTGTGTGTGTGTGTGTTTCTGTATATCTGTGTGTGTGTGTGTGTGTGTGTGTGTGTGTGTGTGTGTGTGTGTGTGGTATGCATATATGTGTGTGGTATGCATATGTGTGTGTGTATGTGCATGTGTGTGTGCGTGTGTGTGTGTGCGTGCGTATGCGTGTATGTGTGTGTATGCGTGTGTGTGCATGCATATGCGTGTGTGCGTGTGTGTGTGTGTTTCTCTCTCTCCAGAGTGACGGGATGAGGACGCTGAATCTGGGTGGCCATGTTGGCTTCGACAGTCTCCCGGACCAGCTGGTCAGCAAGTCCGTCTCCCAGGGCTTCTGCTTTAACATCCTCTGTGTAGGTGAGCACTGCCAAAGCCTGCCTGCCATGGCACACTATCTGTCTGTCTCTCTGTCTGCCTGCCTGCCCGCCTGCCTGTCCGTCTGTGTGCATGTGCCAGGCAGTAACAATTTGTCTGGTTGTTTGTCTGTGGTGATTTGTTGGCCTTTTTGTTTGTTTGTTTGTTTGTTTGATAGCATTTGTGTGTTTTTTTTTAATTGGCCATGTGATTTTATTGGCTATGTGTCTGCCCTTTTAGTCTGTCTGTCTCCCTACCTGCGGTACATGTTTGTCTGTCACTAATTATCTTTATTAGCCTTTTAAAAAAAAAAGTGTTCTCTTGATCTGTTAGTCAACGTCTTTGTTTTCTTCTTGTCATGTCAAGCCATGTGAAGACAGTTGGTCCAGAGAGAGTAGAGAGAGAGAGGTTCCATTGGCCCATTGTTTCCGGGTTCTATTATTGCAAGGGGGAGGGGGGGAAATCCCCCTTTAGGCAGACCTAAGGACTGTTCTATTCAATGCTAGGAGTATTATGACATGCCCCTTTAGGCAGACCGGAACCTGGTTAGGTGCCCATAGCAACCTATTACATTGGCATATCTCTATATACTTAAAGAATCTCTGGTAGGTCTGTTTGTCTGGGGGTTTGTCTGTGCTTTTTTTATAATGACTACAGGGTTTATGTGACTTTAATCCCGATTTTGTTTTCAATTAATCATCACTGGATAGGATTTAAAGGTCTCATTCAATTTCAAATACTTAATTTAATAATCACTTAGCAAGATTGTGTGTGTGTGTGTGTGTGTGTGTGTGAATGTGTGTGTGCGTGTGCACGTGCGTGTGTATGTGTGTGTCTTTGCGTGTGTGTGTGTGTGTGTGCGCTCGCGCATGCGTGTGTGTATGTGTGAATACTGTTTTGCATGTGTGTGTGGCTACCGTTGTGTGTGTGTGTGTGTGTGTGTGTGTGTGTGTGTGTGTGTGTGTGTGTGTGTGTGTGTGTGTGTGTGTGTGGCCACCTGTGCGTGTGTGGCCACCTGTGCATGTGTGCACGTGCGTGTGAAGGATTTTTCAAACTTAATGGCACACTATTTACCTGCCCTCAGGTGAGACGGGCATCGGCAAGTCGACGCTGATGAACACGCTGTTCAACACCACCTTCGAGAACGAGGAGGCCAGCCACTACCTGGAACAGGTGCTGCTGCGGCCACGAACCTACGACCTGCAGGAGAGCAACGTGCACCTCAAGCTCACCATCGTCGACACCGTGGGCTTCGGAGATCAGGTCAACAAGGACGAGAGGTACTGTGGTGGCACATTCATATGTCGTAGTCACGCTAAGTCGACAAGTCAAGTCACATTAAGTCGCACTGGACTTATATCTTTGTTCGACGTATTTCTATTCTGGGGTTTGGAGATCAGGTCGAGATGGTACGAAAGGTACTGCTGTACTTTCGGATGTCATAGTCAAGTGAAGTTATGCCAAGTCACGTCAAGTCATGGTGGACTTATTTCTTTGTTCATCTTGTTTCCATTGTGCGGTGTGGACATATCATCAACAAGTACGAGAGGTACTGTCGTACATTTGGATGTCGTAGTCAAGTTAACCCATTGTGTCCTGGAGCGACATGCTGTACGCTGCATTCAGGTTCTTTAGATTTGAGCTGTTTTATTAAAAATGTGGGTATGTTAGAGCTGAATGAACACGTTGTAGTGCTAGATGAAGGTTATAGCCTTTAAATGCAATTGATGTCATGTTTTTATGTGCTTCGATAAGGCTGAGATATTTAGGTTTTAATAGGGAGAGGGCACCTTTTCCCAAAAAGGGCTTAGGCTAAAATAGATTAAGTTGCGTCAAGTCATGTCAAGTCATAGTGGACTTATTTCGTTGTTCACCGTATTTCCATTGTGGGGTGTGGAGATGTTAGCAAGCAGGATGGGAGGTACTACTGTGATGCATTCAGATGTCGTAGTCAAGTTAAGTCAAGTGATGTCACGTCAAGTCGTAGTGGACTTACTGTATTTATTTGTTAACCTTATTGTGGGGTTTGGAGATCTGGCCAACAAGTTCGAGAGGTATTGTTGTACATTTGGATGTCGTAGTCAAGTCAAGTCAAGTCACATCAAGTCGTAGTGGACTTATATCTTTGTTCGACGTATTTCTATTGTGGGGTTTGGAGAACATGAGGTACTGTGGTTGCCTGGCACTTGCCTGACCTGTAGTTCCGCGCAGCTTCGTGAGCTCTGCTACTAGGTCTGGGAGCATGTAGCAGGATTCTATTTCTCCAATCAAAAAATAATCTGAGCATTTATTGCTTCAATATCAACAAATTCCTTCCGTCAATATAGTCTACAATACGCCCCTGTGACTCCTCAATGTGAGCCGCCATTGATATTTAAGTAATGCTCAGATTATTTTTTGACTGGAGAAAATGGAATCCTGCTACATGCTCCCAGACCGATGTGTGTGTTTGGAGCGCCACCAGGGTGCTCCAGAGCTTCACATACACACACAGGTGGAAACCAGGATAGTACTATGGTACTTTTGGATGTCATAGTCAAGTTAAGTTGCGTCAAGTCACGTCAAGTCATGTCAAGTCACGTCAAGTCATAGTGGACTTGATGCGTTGTTCACCCTGTTTCCATTGTGGGGTGTGGAGATATCAGCAAAGGATGGGAGGTACTGTGGTACATCCAGAGGTTGTACTCAAGTTAAATTAAGTCTCATCAAGTCATAGTGGACTTGTTTCTTTGTTACCTTATTTCCGCTGTGGGCCTCGGAGATCAGGTGAACAGGAATGAAAGGTTGGTAGGTACAGGATGGATGTCTTAGGGGTCCCCCAACCCTTTTGCGTTCGAGGGCTACCTGAGGGCTACCTGAGGGCTACCCAAGAGCTACTTGTTCATCCAAAATCAAAGTCTGGACATCCTTTTCAAAACACACTATGTTTGAATGATTGTTTGTTCTTCATTATAGCTGAGGGTTTTAAAGAAAGTTGGTGACGCCTGTCATAGAGGACTAATGTCTTTGCTCAGGGCAGCAAGGATGAAAAATACTGTGAAACTGTATGTAGCCTACTGAAGGATTGGACTAATGTCTTTGGTCATCAGGTTTGTACTGTGGTTTCTGGACAGCATGTATAAATAAGGATGAATATGGCACTGGGGAACTGCATGTTAGAGTCACCTTTATTTTTTGTGCTTTTTGATTTCTGAGTCAGAGTCACCTCGGGTTCTTTTGAGAAGCACAAGTAAACTTAAACTTGAACTTGAACTTGAACTTGAGCCAATGCAGACACTCTGAGATGCCTTGCACTCTGTGATGCTTTTGGTCTCTGGCAGGCACTCAAATTCAGTTTGTTTCCGACGCTGCAATGCGCTGCATTGTTTTTTTTTTCCTGTGTGCGCCTCACTCCAGGCTTCAAAAACTCTGTACTGGACTTGCCAAAGTTAAACTCTTAAGACTTGAGATTTTTGTCTACATTTGTTAGTTACAAAAGCTACAGTCACTCTTGGACATCTGAGCTTAAAATATCAATATTACAAAAAAAAACAGGAATGGAACTGCAGATGTATATGATGTAGAAGTAGAAGTAAAAGTACTGTAATTGATGCAATTACAACACTAGTGCATTATCTTTAATAGGTTATACACCAGTTACTACACTGTACTGAATGAGGTAGATACACTGAGAATGTACGCCACTGTACTCCACTGTACTCCACTGTCAAAGTGACTCTGAGTATCATGAAAAGCGCTATATAAAACGTATGTTTTAGTATTATTTATTATTATTTACTTTTACTTTTTACAACACTGGAATTTTGACATCTCCAAGTAAGCATCTCAGTGTGAAGCGTGGCGTCCTGGGAGTTTTTGTTGATACTTGTGGCTGTCAGAATTATGCTTGTGGCATTACTTGGGCACACTCCCTGGTGCTGAACAAAAAAAGTGATTCTCACACTCGCACACTCCTTTGGATTTTCTTCTTCTTTAGGTTTAGGTGAGGACGTTTCGACCTTGCGGTCTTCCACGACTTTCTCTCAAAACAAAAAAGTCAGAATTATACCTCACGCCTGACATTCAGTGACATTCTCCTCTTGTGGAATGCAGCTATTGCTTTTCTTGGCGCTGGAAAGCCCTGCGCACAGAGTGTTGGCTCGTGGCTGTGTTTTCCTCTTAGCAGTTTAAGGGTCGTGTGAATGGAAGGAAAACAATAGGGCTTGATGGTGGTGACTGACTGTGAAGGCTTGCCAGTCGACTCATGAAGCTATGTATGCAGGCCCTTTCCCCCAAACATCTGTGAAGGCATGCCAGTCGACTCATGAAGCTATGTATGCAGGCCCTTTCCCCCAAACATCTGTGAAGGCATGCCAGTCGACTCATGAAGCTATGTATGCAGGCCCTTTCCCCCAAACATGAAGCTATGTATGCAGGCCCTTTCCCCCAAACATGAAGCTATGTATGCAGGCCCTTTCCCCCAAACATGAAGCTATGTATGCAGGCCCTTTCCCCCAAACATCTGTGCGGCGCCGGTTCTTTCAGAGCACTAGATGTGAGAAAAATTTAACCCCTTAACTAGGGCTGCACAATTAATCGAAAATAATCGAAAATCGTGATAAATTAGTGAAATCGAAGTCAAAATTTTAATAGTGATTTAATCGTTTAACCTTTGAGAGCGTCCTTGAAGCCAGAACATACTGACAGGCTGGTGTTTCTGGCCAGAAATCTGTCCACCTAAGTTTCATGCTATTGCCTTTACATAAGTATTACAATTCATTTTATTTTGCTCATCCCGTATATAGTTCATTCTTGGTTATATTTCATCTTGTTATAATTTTCAAAAAAATCTGCAAAATATCAATAATCGTGATCACGATTTTGACCAAAATAATCGTGATTATGATTTTTTTCCATAATCATGCAGCCCTACCCTTAACCCAGTGGTTCCCAAGTTATTTTGTCAAGGGACCCCATTTTGTCATCCCAAATTTCTGGGGAACCCATACACATTTTTTCATGTCAAAAATGAAAACATGACTGAGCTACATAAGTTATAGGGTATTAAACCTATAGATATTTATGACAGTCTAAGATTGTAAATGGTGTTTCAAAGAGAATTTTGAATAGTTATGTTATATTAGTTGGTAATATTTATCAGTATTCTTTTTTCACACACTTTCAGACATTTCAGGCGACTCCATTTGAATTCCAGGTGACCCCACATGGGGTCTCAACCCCCGTGTTGAATAACCCTGCCTTAACCCGTTAAGACACAGCGTTATAAATTCACTGTGACCAGAATAGCAATGACCCAAATCATAGTGCATTACCAACGGCCCTGTGTACTATGGTAGATAACTTTTCTAATTCGCTACATCCGCCGCATTTTGCGATGGAAAATCATCTGTCAAGTCAGATTAATGGGCATCAGCACGTTTATTGTGACGTCATTTTATTTCTCTAGAATCGTCCTCTTTGATGGAAAACCAACCAAACTCATCTTGTATCGCTACAAAGTAATGCAATATAACTTTTAATTCGTTACAGAATCTGATGGAAAAAGGGCTAATGACTATTACTGTGTTCCACTGGTGTAACAGCTTGCATTGTGGGACCACTGGCAGAATCACTATTATAAGTGTGTTGTCACCAAAATAGTAATGGCCATGTACTGATATCTGACCTAGCCATGTCATAGCAATGTTGTCATGATGTAGTTAAACGAAAAAGCACTTGGATCGTTGGCAATCCCATCTGCACTTGGAGGCTATGAGGGGGAAAAGCTTACAAGTTGTGTTGAGCAGTATCAGTTTGTTTACGTCATTTTGCATTGTAAGCCTTTTATAGAGATAAAGGATTGTTACAACTTAAGACCATATTGCATGTGCTGAAAACGTAAATAACCGTGATCCATTAATGCACTTATCGCATTCCTGTTGGCCTTTTTTTGTGCTTTGTCTGTGAGGATTAGGATTCATTACATTACACTTAGATGACGTCTTTGTCCAAAGCGACTTAGTTATTGACAGGCTTTATTGCTTACAGTCCCTGGTGCAATGTGGGGTTAGGTGCCTTGCTAAAAGGGCACTTTAGCCATGAATGGAGGTGTAGGGAGGAGACTGGTAAGAGTGGGTTTCGAACCCGCAACCCTCTGATCTTAAGTCCACCTCCCTAACCACTTTGCCATGGCTGCCCTCATCAGGGTCATTCTAGTCAAAAGATTTTAGTTGCTCCTCTTTGGAACTTAAAGACACTGTTGTCTCTTCGCTAAAAAAAACCCTCCTCAGTTCTGGTGCTGTATCTTTCCCATGTGTTCTGCTGCTTTACTTTTGCCAGGAACAGCGAAATAAGTAAGGGATTGGTGAATTTCTTGGGAAATAGTGCCCAGACCAAAACCATCCCTAAACCTAACCTGTCACAGGGCGTATGTGGAGCACGCCTTAACTTGCAAAGGTGTATTGGACACGCGCGATAGTCGGTTCAAATCAGCACGTCATCTTTACGCTCTCTCATGATGCCATGTTTTTTTGTGTTTTCTGGTCCTCTAGCTACAAGCCCATCGTGGACTACATCGATAGCCAGTTTGAGAACTTCCTGCAGGAGGAGTTGAAAATCAAGCGCTCGCTCTTCAACTACCACGACACGCGCATCCACGTCTGCCTCTACTTCATCGCGCCCACGGGGCACTCGCTCAAGTCACTAGACCTGGTCACCATGAAGAAACTGGACAGCAAGGTAACCTCAGTTAACCTGTTCAATTGTATACAGTAACACAGTGCATCATCGTCACTCAGTGTAGAAAGCTCTGTGTGCTCCTCTTAGAAGTAATATGGTACATTTTAAATGGTTTTAAATATTTAACTGAGTGACATGGATAGAGTAATGGGATTTAATTTTATTCCACAGGTTTTATCTTATCATCTACACATATATCTATGTATTCTTTATTGTGCTGACTGTGTATTTGTCTTGTGTGTCTTTATGCCACCACCAAAGCTAATTTTCCATTTCATGTCAGTTTAATGGACAATAAAGAAATCTAAATCATGCCCTGAAGAAGGCTCAACTGCCGCTACGCGTGGGCAATTTTAAAGTCCGTAGCCTCTTACTGCAGCAGGGGTCACCGGCGACCCTATTTACTTTCTGAAAATGCTTAACTACATCATAACAACATTGCTGTGACATTACAGAGAGCCATAGTGCTGCGCTAAGGGGTTAATGGACATGTCATAATAATTAAAACTAAAACATTTTTGGAGTGCCTTGGTGAAGAAAAGTTTTTTTCTCTTTTCAAGCAACTTTTTTGAAATTAAACCTTGAACCAAAGAGCACCCACAAGAATACTTTTTCATCTTCCTAAAGGGACTGAGCACGCCTCTGACTTCCAAACAAAGAAATCTAAGTCTAAGTTAACCCCTCGCTCTGCCGTGGCTCAATCGGTAGGGCACTGCACTGATTCGCTGGGGTCCCGGATTCAATTCCGGCCCCAGGTCATTTCTCGATCCTCCCCTATCTCTCTCTCCCACTCGCTTCCTGTCACCATCTCACACTGTCCTATCGAATAAAGGCATAAAAGCCTTTAAATAATTAAACACAAAAAACCCCACAGTAACTCCTTAGCGCAGAGCTGACCTTAAAACTTTTATTTGTTAGGATGCACTCCTTAGTGAAGATGTCAAGGACACCCTACCATGACCGCACACTAGTGAGGAACCGTCAGCAGTTAGGACACACTCCCTCAATGAATGTATCCACCAGGCTAGCCGGCCAGGACTCTGCAATGATCAAGTCTTCATTGGTTACTTAAATGTGCACTGTGTAAGATTTTTAGTTGTTTATTTCCAGAATTCATGCTACCCATTCACTAATGTTACCTTTTTCATGAATACTCACCACCACCATCAAATTCTAAGTATTCATTATGACTGGGAAAATTTTACTTTTCATACATGAAAAGTGGGATCTCCATGGCCCGCCATTTTGAATTTCCAGAAATAGACATTTTTAGCTGCGAAAATGACTGTACTTGGGCCATACTAGAAAATATTAGTTTATTACTTAGTAAACGTGCATGAAAAGACCAAATTTGGCAATAGGCAACCCAGTTCCAATGAGCAGCATAGTTGCAGTACCTTTTTGACCATTTCCTGCACAGTGCACCTTTAAGAATTTCTGCATTGTCAAAGCAATGTTGTTATGATGTAGTTGAGTATTTTCAGCAAAGAGTGAATAGGCCCATCGACGGGCCCATCTGCAGCACGGCCATCTGTTTACCAAAATGGCAAGGACAAAGTTGTACTGCATTACTAAAGGCACTATGTAATGTCATAGTGGTGTAGTACTGGGGAAGTAAAATATTAATATTAATTAATATTAAATCATATTTTCCTTTGACTAAGGTAAACATTATCCCCATCATTGCCAAGAGTGAACTCCACAAGTTCAAGATTATAGATTTGTATAGATTTCAATTTTGTATAGTATTATAATATTAATCATGTTATAATATTATAAATATTCTTTTTTCTGACTCAGGTAAACATTATCCCCATCATTGCCAAAGCTGACACCATCTCCAAGAGCGAGCTGCACAAGTTCAAGATCAAGGTGATGAGCGAGCTGGTGAGCAACGGCGTGCAGATCTACCAGTTCCCCACGGAGGACGAGGCCATCGCTGAAATCAACTCCTCCATGAACGTAAGTGTGTGTGTGTGTGTGTGACTGTGTGTGTGTGTGTGTGTGTGTGTGTGTGTGTGTGTGTGTGTGTGTGTGTGTGTGTGTGTGTGTGTGTGTGTGTGTGTGTGTGTGTGTGTGTGTGTGTGTGTGTGTGTGTGTGTGTGTGTGTGTGTGGACAAAGCCTTCGTACAGGTGAACTCCTCCATGAATGTAAGTGTGTGTGTGTGTGTGTGTGCGCGCATGCGTTCGTGAGTGAGTGTGTGTGTGTGTGTGTGTGTGTGGACGAAGAGCTTCGTAGAGCTGGACTTAGTGAATGTAAGTTTCTGGTGTGTGTGTGTGTGTGTGTGTGTGTGTGTGTGTGTGTGTGTGTGTGTGTATTTGTGCTTCACTTTGATATCAGCTTCAAAGTGTCGCGTCATCCCCCACCCCTAAAAGCATGTTCCTATTGCTCCCTAATGAAGGCCCTTGGGTAGGTGTGTGTGTGTCTGTGGGTTTTTTTTCATACTCTACCAATTAATTAAGACATCTTTCTAAAATTATTTCTTTTATTATTTCATGGGCATTTTGCCCTAATTGTGGAACAATTGGACAGTGAAGATCATGACTGAAAGGGGAGAAAGATGAGTTATAGGGTTTGGGGCAGCCATGGCCTAGTGGTTAAAGGACAACATGCAGTTGTAATGCTCACACTACCATGGACTTGTCAGTACCTGAGGTTTTTTTTTTTCTTCTTCAGCCTTTTCCGAGATCCTGATCATTGTAATGGGCGCAGCGCTTTGTTTATTTTATTTTTTTTAAACATTTTTATTTCTTCCCAAAAACATTGAAAAGTTTATACAACATCAGTAGACAACTAGCAAACAGCGGTACCTTTTGGGAAAATAGCGTGAGCAATACAACAGCATATTGAAATTGACTGAAGTGGTCCTTTAAGGAGATGGGCTTTGGATCAGAGGGTGGGTTGCAGGTTTGAATCCCAACACTCTCTCACTGCATGGCTGAGGTGCCCTTGAGCAAGGCACCTAACCCCACACTGCTCCAGGGAAGTTGAGCCAATACCCTGTACTTAAAACAACTGTAGCCGCTTTGGATAAAAGCGCCAGCCAAGTGTAATGTAATGTAACATATTGTAAAGGGTTGTGTGATAACCCAGGCCAGACTCGAACCCAAGTCCCCATAGGCAACTTGGCATTATGACAATGTGCCACTTTACCCACCGTCTTCAAAATGCTTCATGGACTGCTGTGTGCCCAGACAGTTTTTGTGGTATGATGTTTATCAGATAAGGGCAATCATGGGCAAGCCGTTTGGGCGTTGGTCTTGTAGCCCAAGGGTTGTAAATTTGATTCCCAACCAGGGACATTATAGATTTGATCCCCAATGCTGTCAGGTGGGTAGGGAGAGTGAACAACAACAAGTCTTCTCCCCCATCCTCCTCCTCCATGACTGAGGTACCCTGAGCATGGCACTGCCAGTGTGGCTGACCCTTGCACGGATGAGGCATACATGTTTTGTGCACTGTCTGCTGTGGTGTGCTGTGTCACAAAGAGAGTAGAATCTTTCCCAGTGGGTCTCTTTTGCTTTCATCCTACTATGAATGTAGGCCAACATGGCTGTCATAAAAAGGTATTACTCACAATTTTCCACTAGGTGGCAGCATTGGCAAAGGTAACGTCAAAGCATCACTAGTCAAGTCAAGTCAATTTCTTTACATGTACTGGTTATGCAAAGAATTGAAATTACGTGTCTTTCTTTCCCATGCAGACATAGACACACTTTAGGTATAGACATAGACAGTCAGTACACATACATTACCAGTACAACACACATTTAAAGTGCAAGACTGGACAACAGAAGAAATATAGAGAACCTATATTTAAAAAAAAGTATTTGTTGGGCATTCACAATAATGTCCTAGTTTAAGAATTCTGATCACTAAGTAACAGCAAAAAGGAGGGAGTCCAATGGCCATGTTTGATGATACTTAGCTTTTCTCCCACACCAAACCTTCAGTTTTTTCTTTTCTTGAAAGAAAGCCTGAAAGCCCAACTGGGAAACTCCAACTCCCATTGTCTTTGTGACACAGCACTCGACAGTACACAAGTGTTCACTGCACACTGCACACAACAAAACTGCATTTATGCTTCACCTGTGCAAGGGGCCAGCCCCCAATGGCGCCCCAAGGGAGCAGTGCGGAGGGACGCTACCATGCTCAGGGTACCTCAGTCATGGAGGAGGATGGGGGAGAGCACTGGTTAATTACTTCCCCCACCAACTTGGCGGGTCTAGAGTTGAATCGGCAACCTTTGGGCTACAAGTCTACAACCGCTTACCCATGACTGCCCATTTCTTCAGCTCAGTGTGATGCCTGTATATACTGTATGTATGTCTTTTCCTCCACAGGCTCATCTCCCCTTTGCTGTGGTGGGCAGCAGCGAGGAGGTGAAGGTGGGCAACAAGATGGTGAGGGCCAGGCAGTACCCCTGGGGAGCAGTACAGGGTGAGCATGCACTACATACACTACATACATACATGCACTACATCAGTCATGAGGCAATACAAGCAGTCAGATACTGACCAACATTTCATTGGCTGTTTTCTGTATCGGTCCTGCACTTTTCAATGCCTTTAAGTGCTTTCAGTTCATTTCATGTTCATTTACTCTAGAAATATCCACGAAAGTAGTTGAAACTTGAAAAAATGTACCGCATCGACACATGCAGAAACGATTATTGAATTGTCCTGCCCCGCATTGCGATGCATTGCCGAATTGATTATTGTTGACACCACTAGTATGCATGTGTAGTATGTCAGGCAGTACAGCCAGTACCCCTGGGGAGCAGTACAGGGTGAGCCAGCACTAACACGATACTACATTACACATCACATACAGTAGGTGTATTACTCCAGTGTAGTATGTATGTGTAGTATGTCAGGCAGTACAAGGCATACACATCAGGTACAGTAGGTGTAGTACACCGGTGTAGTATGTATGTGTAGTATGTCAGGCAGTACCCCTGAGCAAGTAGTACACTACATAGACATCAGATACACTAGGTGTAGTACACCAGTGTAGTATGTATGTGTAGTATGTCAGGCACTACACTACATACACATCAGGTACAGTAGGTGTAGTACACCGGTGTAGTATGTATGTGTAGTATGTCAGGCAGTACCCCTGAGCAAGTAGTACACTACATACACATCATACGTGTACAAGTACAGCATGTCTAGTATGTATGTATACTGTAGTATGTCAGGCAGTACCCTTGGGGAGCAGTACAGGGTAGGCAGTACACTTTATACACATCAGGTATACTCTGTGTATAACATGTACAGTATGTCTAGCACAGTGGTTCCCAAAGGTTAACATGACAAGGCCCCCCATATTCCGTTAGATTCCAGCCAAGGCCCCCCATATTCCGTTAGATTCCAGCCAAGGCCCCCCATATTCCGGTAGATTCCAGCCAAGGCCCCTCATATTCCGGTAGATTCCAGCCAAGGCCCCTCATATTCCGGTAGATTCCAGCCAAGGCCCCTCTGAAATGTGCCGGCCCGGGCCACACTATTTTGTTTTCTGTGCACACACTTTTCACAACTTGATGGAGTTGGTCGTGCGTCCCTAACTCCTTTCGAGTACTCCAGGAAGCATAATACATATAAACGTGTCAACAAGAAAATGATAACAGTCAAAATACGTAGATCCATCATCATCAATTAGCTCATTTTTTTGGTTTACATTGGTTATTCAATTTGTCAAATTCTTTATTTTGTTTCCTGACAATTCTATTCCATTCTTTTTATTGTCTTGTATTGCATTGCATTGCATTGTATTCTATTCTATTCTATTCTATTCTATTCTGTCCAGTTGAGAACGAGAGCCACTGTGACTTTGTGCGTTTGCGTGAGATGCTGATTCGGGTCAACATGGAGGACCTGCGGGAGCAGACGCACGCGCGCCACTACGAGCTGTACCGACGCTGCAAACTGGAGGAGATGGGCTTTAAAGACACCGACCCCGACAACGAACCCTTCAGGTGTGTTTAATCCACACAACACACACAGTTTACTTATTTATTTGGATTGACAGACAGACGTTTATCATAGCACAAGCCAAATTTCATAGGAGTTTATACAAAACTAAAAGAAACTGAGTGTCTTAAGGACACACACACACACACACACTCACACGCACGCACGCACGCACGCACGCACGCACACGCACACTCACTTGGGGAGATTGGCTTTAAAGACACCGACCCCGAAAATGAACCCTCCTGGTGTGTTTAATCCACACAACACACACACACACACACACACGCACACACACACACACACACACACACATACACACACACTGGAGGAGATGGGCTTCAAGGACACGGACCCTGACAATGAACCCCTCAGGTGTGTTTAATCCACACACACACACACACACACACACACACACACACACACACACACACACACACACACACACACACACACACACACACACACACACACACACACACACACACACACACACACACACAAACAGATAGACACACACACACACACACACACACACACACACACACACACACACACACACACACACAGACACACTGGAGGAGATGGGCTTGAAAGACACACGCACCCTAACAAAGAGGGGCTTCAGCCATCCTCCCAAGCTGGGTGAGATTGGCCTCAAGGTCACTGATGCTGACAATGAGCTGCTCATGTAGACAACACTAGACCAGTGTGCAGCGGTGTCAGTATCTGGTTATGTTAAGCACAGCAGCTGGTTATGTAGCCACAAGTATGCAATGCCACGCTACGTCAATATATACACTATTTTTTCTATTGACTAGTGATGGTAACACTTTACAATAATGTCCTATTCACAGCTTTATAAACAGTTTATTAGCATTTAATAACAATTAACATTTAACAAAGCATTTACAAATGTTGGTAAATGAGTGATAACCAAACCATGACGGCACAGTGGAGTGGGAATCAACTTCTACTGTGTGAGTTTTATGTGGTTTCATGCCTTCTGATCTTTGGAGGAGAAACTTCCAGGACCGCTGCGACTGCTAGTTTTATATTGTAAAGTGTTACCGGGGGCTCTACAGCCCCTAAGGGGGCATTAGGGTAGCTAGGCTGCGCCGTCCTAGTGACGCAAGACCTTCAGCGTTGCTTCTAGTCAGGCCATGAGCAATATTGTTTCTGAGCTCCGGAAAAATCGGGAACTCCTCCCACTTTGTCAGGAAGCAAACAACCAGTAGCAAATCAAGGGAGGCTGGTCAACCATGCCGTTTGGGAAATGTTAATTGTTATGCTCTTTGTCAGACCAAGTCTTGAAGAGATTTGAAAGTCGATGATAATCAGGCTAGCGTTAGGGAGGCCTAGGGGGGGCGTTGAGAGGAAGACAGCTGAGAGGGGGTGGTGCTTAGATGCCATTGGGGGGGCTTGAGTCCATTTTATTTTTTAATGGCGTTGGCAGGCTTATGATGAGGTCAAGGGGGCGTTGGGAGGTTTGTGATGAGGTCAAGGGGGCGTTGGGGAGCTTATGATGAGGTCAAGGGGGCGTTGGGGGGCTTATAATGAGGTCATGGGAGCGTTTATTCAAGAAAGGTTCAGAAGCACTGCTATAAACCCCGCTGAAGTCCCACAGACAAAAATGGGGGCAAAATTGACCATATATGGCAGTGGTGGGGAACCTTTTTCATTCAGGGGCCACTTCAAATTCCTGCAAGGGCCGCACAAGTCCTCCAAGGGCAGTACTATGAACACATGAGACAGCACAAGTCCTCCAAGGGCAGTACTATGAACACATGTGTTCATAGTACTGCCCTTGGAGGACTTGTGCGGCCTGCACTTTAGACCTATATTGAAGGCAGTCACCTTTTAAAAAAAAAACCATCCACTCTAGGTCCCCTGAAATAACTCTCTATCTCTCTGTCTTTCTTTCTCTCTGTCACTGTCTCTCTCTCTTCCCCTCTCTCTTTCTCTCTCTCTCTCTCTCTCTCTCCCCCTCTTTCTCTCAATTTCTCTCTTTCTCTCCCTCTATCTCTCTGTCACTGTCTCTATCTCTCTTTCTCTCATTCTCTCTCTCTCTCCCTCTATTTCCCTCTCACTCTATCTCTCTCTCTCTCTCTCTTTCTTTCCCTCTTACTCTCTCTCCATCTCTCTCTTTCTCTCCCTTTATCTCTCTCTCTTTCTTTCTCTCTGTCACTGTCTCTCTATCTGTCTCTCTCGCTCCTCTTGCTCTCTCTCTCTCTCTCTCTCTCTCTCTCTCTCTCTCTCTTTCTCTGTCTCTCTCTTTTAATGATTTTCTGGAAATAAAAGTGATTTCGAAAGTCAAAGTCTATCTCTCGCTCTTTCTCTCTCCCTCTCTCTCTCTCCTCTTGTTCTCCTCTTGTATGAGGCTACGCGTAAGGACCTCTTCTCTTGTTCTCTTGTTCTCTCTCTGTCTCTCTCTCTCTCTCTCTCTCTCTCTCTCTCTCTCTCTCTCTCTCTCTCTCTCTCTCTCTCTCTCTCTCTTTCTCTGTCTCTCTCTTTTAATGATTTTCTGGAAATAAAAGTGATTTCGAAAGTCAAAGTCTATCTCTCGCTCTTGCTCTCTCCCTCTCTCTCTCTCTCCTCTTGTTCTCCTCTTGTATGAGGCTACGCGTAAAGACCTCTTCTCTTGTTCTCTTGTTCTCTCTCTCTCCCCAGTCTGCAGGAGACGTATGAGGCTAAGTGTGTCTCTCTCTCTCCTCTTGTTCTCTCTCTCTCTCTCTCTCTCTCTCTCTCTCTCTCTCTCTCTCTCTCTCTCTCTCTCTCTCTCTCTCCTCTTGTTCTCTCTCCTTCTCTCTCCAGTCTGCAGGAGACCTATGAGGCTAAGTGTGTGTCTCTCTCTCCTCTTGTTCTCTCTATCTCTCTCTCTCTCTCTCTCTCCTCATGTTCTCTTTCTCTCTCTCCAGTCTGCAGGAGACCTATGAGGCTAAGCGTAAGGAGTTCCTGAGTGACCTGCAGCGTAAAGAGGAGGACATGAGGCAGATGTTTGTCAACCGCGTCAAGGAGACCGAGGCAGAGCTCAAGGAGAAGGAACGAGAGGTGTGGACGGACGACATGAAGCACACATACACTACACTACACGCACGCACGCACACACGCACACACACACACACACACACACACACACACACACACACACACACACACACACACACACACACACTCATTCATTCATCAGTTGGACCTGGATTCATTAGTTACAATCCAGTGCCACATACAGTATTTCAAATGACTTGGTCTTACCTGTTCAATTCAGGCAGGTGATTGGCTAGTTGAATGATCACCTGGCTGATTCGGACATGTGAAACAAGGTCATGTGGGATATGTGGCCCTAGATTGTAACTCATGAATCCATTTTGCCCATCACTGTTTCTAAGTAACCCACCCTTGTTCTGTCACGTGGTCGTGTTTTGTGTTGTAGCTGCACGACCGGTTTGAGTCAAGTGTGACTAGTAAAGTTTGTTAGTAAATCACAGCCATAATCACAGCCTCCTTAAGGCAGCGATTCGATTATTTTCGATACTTAAGAATGCACCACGATATGATGCAATTCGATTTTTTCCAATTACTTTTCCACTTCTATTATGTTGCACAATTAACAGCTAGGGCATTGGGCAGGGGCCAGCGATTCAATTATTTTCAATACTTAAGAATGCCCCACAATACGATACGATGTGATCCTCGGCCGTAGGATCGATGCATCGATACATATTGTATCGTTTTGTGTTGTAGCTACATGACCGGTTTGAGTTAAGTGTGACTAAGTTTCTAAGTAACCCACCCAGATTCTGTCATGTGGGGTAGCCGTGGCCTAGTCGTCAAGGAGATGGGCTTTAGACCAGAGGGTTGAAGGTTCGAATCCCACCCTTCCACTCCCTACCTCACTCCATGCATGGCTAAGGTGCCCTTGAAGTGCCCTTGAGCGAGGCACCTAACCCCACAAGTCGCTTTGGATAAAAAGCTAAGTGTAATGTAATGATGATGTGGTCGTGTTTTGTGTTGTAGCTACACGACCGCTTTGAGTTGCTGAAGAGGACCCACCAGGAGGAGAAGCGCAACGTGGAGGAGAAGCGGCGCGACCTGGAGGAGGACATGAACTCCTTCAACAGGAGGAAGGTTGCCGCGGAGACGCTGCAGGGACAGGGAGGGTTCGGGGGCTTCGGGGGCGCCCAGCAGCTCTCCATCAAGAAGGACAAGGACAAAAAGAAGTAAGACACACCTCTCTTTCTTTTCTTTCTCTCTTTCTCTCTTCATCTTTTTAGGTCTCGTTTTCTGCTCTCTTTCTCTATCTCTGTCATTCTGTCTGTAAATGTCATTCTATCTGTCTCCCTCTGTCTCATTCTGTCCGTCTGAATTGGTCTCTGTGGCGGCAAGTCTCTCTCTCTCTCTCTCTCTCTCTCTCTTGCTTTCTCTCTCTCTCTGTCTGTATGTCTGCCTCTCTCTCTCTCTCTCTGGCTGTCTCTGTCTGTCTGTCTTTCTGCCTCTCTCTCTCTCTCTCTCTCTCTCTCTCTCTCTCTCTCTCTCTCTCTCTCTCTCTCTCTCTGTCTCTCTTCTTCTGTTGTCTTCTCTCTTTCTTTTTTCCTTTCATTCTGAATTGCTCTATCTCTTTCTCTCTCTTTCCATCTGTTTCTGCATCATTTTTTTTCTCTCATTCATTCTCTGTAACTCCCTATCTCTCTCTCTCTCTCTCTCTCTCTCTCTCTCTCTCTCTCCCCGATATGGACAATCAAACCTTCTATCTGTCTGTCTCTCCCCCCAACCCTCTCTCTGTCATTCATTCGGCACTCTGTGTCTGTCTCTTTCTCTGTGTCCCTGCGTCTCATCTCTCAAGCCATCCATCTTGCCCTGTCTCTCCACAGTATGAGGGCCTCTGTTTGTCTGAGTGACGTGCTGAATCTTTTACAGTTTTCTTTTTTCCCCTCATCTTTGATTTGCCTGGCACAGCAGCGTCTCGTCCTCTGTCATAGCGGGCTCCTAGTGGCACACGACACGTGTGTGGTGGCGACGATGATGATGGAGGAGGAGGAAGGTGGCAGAGGAGGATGGGGGGGGGGGGGGGGGGGGGGGGGGGGGTAATGGAGTAGGAATGGAGGAGTGGAGGGGTGTGTGGAAGAGGGATTGGGGGGTGGCAAAGGAGAAGCAATGGAGGAACAGTGGAGGAGGAATTAAGGGGTGGTGGAGGAGTTGTTTTTTGTTGCAGATGAGGAGGTGGAGACTGAGAAAGGGTGACAGAGAGGGCTTCATGGTGGAGGAGTAAGGAGTGGAGGAGTGGTGAAGGAGGAGAAGGGAGGAGAGGAGAGAGTGGGCTAAGAGAGTGAGGTGGCTAATGTGGCGCTGGCTGGCTGGTAGGGGTGTAAATAGTAATAATCGATATGTTTTGATGCATCGATCCTACGACCGGCGACCGAATCCAATCGTATCGCATCACGGGGCATTCTTAAGTATCGAAAATAATTGGAATTGGAAAAGTAATAGGAAAAAAAAGAATCAAATTGTGTCGTATCGTGGGGGAATTCTTAAGTATCGGAAGTAATTGAATTTGCTGCCTTAAGAAATTGATATCGTATCGAATCGAATCGAATCGTTGTGGAGGGAGGCTGTGATCTTACACCTCTACTGTACTGGCTGGGCTGGTGATGGCGCTGGCTCTGGGCCAGGGGTGAAGCTATAGGCATTTGCCCCTGGGCCCAGGGCCCTTGTCTATTGTTGGTGGTGGCCCTATTATGACCTTGGCAGGCTGTACGGGGGGCCCGATCAGTATCTTACCCCAGGGCCCTGTGTGCAATTGTTCCACCACTGCGCTGGGCTGACTGGTTTGGTTGAGGCACGCTGGCAGCAGCTGGCGCGGGGCCGGCGCAGCAGATGACGCCTGCAGACAGATTGAGGAGAGCAGGAGCGGCAGATGAGGGCACAGCGGGGAGCCGCAGGTTGCCTGGCACTAATGGCTGCCGAGCGAGCTGTGCGGTGCGGTGCTGCACTGGGCTCCGACGTGGGGGAAGGAAGGGAGGGAGGGAGGGAGGGAGGCAGGCAGTCGCAGAGAGTGAGGGAGGGAACGTTGTGTACCAGTGCAGCAGTTGCATTGGAGAAGATGTGCGCTTTATGGCCACTACTTACTTTGTGTCCTGTCTATGTGTGTGGCAGACCAACACAGTCTCGTCCCAACTCGTCATTTTCTGACTTGATTACTTCTAGAGTGCAATTTTTGACGTTTAGGGCATACCTGCTACATCGCATGTTGGCTATGTGCCCTAAAAACAAGTCCTTAATACCTCCCTGGGGATCAATGAAGTTACTCTACTCAGCTCAAAACCTAGACCTTTCCATAACCCTAACCGTCAGTGTAGTTATGCTGCCACTGGGGGGCGCCTTTGTGAGGGTGCATTGAGTCCCAGTGCAGTGGTGGTATAGAGTGGCGATGGAAATGCTATATTGTGCCATTTACCCTGCCTGCCTGCCAGCCTACCTAGTACCTACCTGTCTGTCTGTCTACCTGCCTGTCTGCCTGTCTTTCTGTCTGCCTGTCTGCCTGCCTGTCTCTCTGTCTGTCTGCCTGACTGCCTACCTGTCTGTCTGCCTGTGTGTCTGTCTGGTTGTCCTCTATTGTGACATGATAACCCTGCCTGTCCTTCTTGAGGGAGACAGGCAGGCAATGAGTGAGTGATTGTGTGAGGGCTCATTGAGTACCAGTCGCAGCAGTGGCATCATCAGCAGGTGGTAGCGGAGAAGATACATGACACATTCCCACTACCCCCTTGCTTACACAGTATGTCCACTACCCCCTTGCTTACACAGTATGTCCACTACCCCCTTCTTTAGGCAGGCAGGCGACTACTGAGTGGAGTGAGTGAGGGTGCATTGAGTCCCAGTGCAGCGGTGACAAACAGTGGCCTACCTGTCTGCCTACCTGCCTGCCTGTCTGTCTTTCTGTCTTTCTATCTGTCTGTCTGCCTGTCTGTCTTTCTGTCTGTCTTTCTGTCTGTCTGTCTGTCTGTCTGTCTGCCTGTCTGTCTGTCTGGTTGTCCTCTATTGTGACATGATAACCCTGCCTGTCCTTCTTGAGACAGACAGTCAGGCAGTGAGTGATTGAGTGAGGGCTCATTGTGTACCAGTTGCAGCAGTGGCATCATCAGCGGTGGCAGCAGAGAAGATACATGACACATTCCCACTACCCTCTTGCTTACACAGTATGTCCACTACCCCCTTCTTTAGGCAGGCAGGCCACTACTGTGTGCATCATCAGCGGGTGGTGGCGGAGAAGATACATGACACATTCCCACTACCCTGCCTAGCTGTCACCTCATCAGTGCACGTCACCATTACATTACATTACATTACATTGCATTTGGCAGACGGCTTTATAACCAAAGCGACTAACAAACGAGGACGTAATCATAGCCAGCCAGCATCACTAGCAGATACAAATTGCGCAGGAAATATACAGAACAACAAGTGCAGATGCAAAGAGGGGTTTGTGGTTTTTTTTTGTTAAGTAGAGTACACACACACACACACACACACACACACACACACACACACACACACACACACACACACACACACACACACACACACACACACACACACACACACACACACACATCATCACATCATCACTGTGGCAGCGGAGCTTCTGTACTGTGTACATCATCAGTCTCAGCTACATTACAGTACACACTGTGTACCCCGCTCACTACCCTGTCCGCAATGTCTGCCTGTCTGTCTGTGCACCTTTGAGACATGCTACACTGTCTATCTGTCTGTCTGTCTGTCTGTCTGCCTGTCTGTCTATCTGTCTGTCTGTCTATTGTCCTTTGTAACATGCTACCCTCTATGTCTGTCTGTCTGTTGGCCTTTGAGACATGCTACCCTGCATATCTGTCTGTCTGTTTGTTGGCCTTTGAGACTTGCTATCCTGCACGTCTGTCTGTCTGTCTGTCTGTCTGTTTGCCTCCTTTTTAATCTGCTACCCTGCATGTCTGTCGTGTCTGTCATAGTGATGCTGTGTGTATCAACATGGCTCCTCTGTCTTTTTGTCTACCTGCCTCAATGTTCACTTGTCTGTCTGTGTGCCTGTCTTTGCCTCAATGTTCACTTGTCTGTCTGTCTGTGTGTCTGTCTGTCTGTTTGTCTTCTAGCCTTCCTGAGTGTTCACTTGCCTGTCTGTCTTTCTTGTCTGCCTGCTTGGGTGTTCACTTGTCTGTCTGTGTGCCGGTCTTTCATCTTGTCTGCCTGCCTGTCTGAATGTTCACTTGTCTGTCTGTGTGCTTGTCTTCCGTCTCGCCTGTCTGAATGTTCACGTGTTGTCCGTCACCATCAGTAGTTACGACAGTTATGAGGTGGCACTTCACAGCTGCTACAGTACAGTACCTTGCCTAGGGCTCGTTCTTAGGATGAGTACTTTGTCCTTGTCCTTTAGTGCAAGGAGGACTCACTCACACCAGACAGGCCTCAATTGCTACGTATTACGTGAGACATTACATTTGGAATGAACTGACTTAGATTCTGAATAAAGCTTAATTCCGCTTTGAAAATGTCATGTAAACACCTCTCAATTCGGAATTAAAGGAAAGATCAAAGTAAACTCGACGGAAATATTTAATTCTGAATGATTCATTCTGAATTAAAAACATCATGTGAACATAGTGATTGTCATGAGGAGAGGGTTGCCAATTTGCCTTTAACCCAGTGTTCCCAACATTTTTTGGGCCCGGGACCCCATTTTGACATCCAACATTTCCAGGGACTCCATACACATATTTTTACGCGACCAAAAAAAAAGACTGAACTTGTAGTCTTTTAAACCTGTTGATACTATACCTCTGAAAAGATATAAGATTGTATGTGGCATTTCAATGAGAATATTAATTACATAATTAATGGTATATTAATTAGTAATATTTCAGTATGAATCAGTATGCTTTTTACACACCTTGACATTTCAGGCGACCCCATTTGAATTCCAGGCGACCCCATATGGGGTTCCGACCCCAGGGTTGAAAACCACTGCCTTAACCGCTTTGCACAGAGCCTCTGTTATAACCTAATTGCCAGCGAAATTGTAATGACCAACTCTTAATCTTTTACTTAAGGCAGTGATTCTCAAAGTGTGGTCCGGGGACCACTGGTGGTCCGCGACAGAGATCAGGTGGTCCGTGAGGGGATTTCTACTTTTCCAAGACAAGCAAGCAGTAGGCTATATTTGTAACATTATTATAAAGCTAAACATAGCTGAAGTTTTATTTTCACCACAAGAACACAGGCTTATAAATGTGAATAAAAAGCAGTGTCAATTAGCAGATTCAAACTAGCACCCGTCAACTATCAATTCAGCTGACAGGTGGTCCCTAAACATTTTTTGGGGACAAAGTGGTCCTCGTTCTGAAAATGTTTGAGAAGCACTGACTTAAGGCTATCAGTAATGTCATAGCGATGCTGTTATGGCGTAGTTGAGACTTTTCAGTTATGAATGAACAGGCCCGCTGGTGCGCCCATCTGCGCAAAGGGGCTACAAACCCTTGAGCCCTTATACAAATGTCCCAAGTTTTTTGCTTTGTTTTTCTTTTCCTTGTTTGTGTTGTCTTGATGACCACTCTGAAATTGGCCC
The DNA here is from genome assembly GCF_034702125.1 of Engraulis encrasicolus. Lineage (NCBI taxonomy): Eukaryota > Metazoa > Chordata > Actinopteri > Clupeiformes > Engraulidae > Engraulis > Engraulis encrasicolus. The sequence goes on along the minus strand of NC_085879.1, from coordinate 30,320,175 downwards.
CTGACCATGACAATGATTAATAAAGTAGGTGAGAAAAGAAAACAAGTGGTAAAGGTGCTTTGTGTGAATTTGTGGCCAAAACGGGTACTACATTCCTAGATAAAATACCTGTAAGACATGGTTTCTCCTCTAGATGGACACAGCAACACACATTATCAAACACAATGTGACGCTGTACAAATACTCCATTTCTGTCAGTGAGATCCATATTTTAAACACACATTATCAAACACAATGTGACCCTGTACAAATACTGCGTTTCTTTCAGTGAGATCATTCATTTTTTTTTTGTATTTTAGTATTTTTTATTATATACCACAGGACAGTGAAGGTGGTGATAGGAAGTGAGTTGGGAGAGAGATATAGGGAAAGAGGGCCCAGGTCAGAATCGACCAATAGTAGATGAGTGCCCTACTGTTAGCGCCACGGTAGGGCCATAAATATTTTTGATTTGATTTATTTTTCTCTTCACACCATCATTTGACTTATAGTTACATCTCATGAAAAGGTATAACAGTATGGAGAGAAGTGTCCCCAAATTAAGCTAAGTATAAGCTTATAAACTGGGGCCCAGTAGTACATTAGGTAAGTAAGCATTGTAATAAACAAAAGAAAAGAAAAGAAAGGGAAAAATTAATAATTTAACATGTCTCCCCAACTGCCCTGCCGTGGCTCTAACGGTGGGGCACGGGGTTACTGCGCGGCCTGGTTCCGGCCCCGGCGGCCCGGCCATTTGCTGGGTTCCCCTGAGTTCCCCCCCACTCCAAGCAGTGGTTTTCAATGAAATAAAATATGGGACACTTTTGAGTTGGTGGTCTGGGGGTCCTCCCCCAGAAAGTTTAGCATTTCTTAGATGTAATTTCCTGCATTTTAACGTCCCGTGTCCCGTTTCATCTCAATTACAGAACCCATACTTTTATTTCTAAATTAGAAAAAAAAAAATTGCCAATCCTAGTATGTATGTAACCGCATGTAGCACGATGTCCAAGGTGAGGGTGCGAAACAAGTGGATAACTTTCCAGACAGAACAGATTCGCTTCTCTATTTCTTAGTCTATTATGAGACTATTTCAGATAAGATATAACTCTCATGTGCAGTGTTAGTGTTAGTGATCACAAATTACGCACAGACAGTGATTGCGTACATATTTGTTTTCATCTTGTTCTGACCTCGTGGGGGGCCAGAACCTTGCAGTCCAAGGGCCGCATCTGGCCCTAGGGCTGCCATTTGAATAGCCCTGCCATACAGCATGTCGTGGTTCTCTACCTTTTTTTATATATATATATATTTTTGGGGTGGTTTTCAACTTTATTTAGACAGGACAGGAAATGAGTGGGACAGAGAGACAGGGGAGGATCAGGAAATTACCCGGGTTGGGAATCGAACGGGTCACCCGGGTCACCCGCGTAGCAGTTCAGTGCCCAGTGCCAACATTTTTTTTTTTTTTTTCAAGTAATACCCCTTAACCTAGTCATAAGCCTGCCAGTGCCCCATTTGTCTCATCATGAGTCTGCCACCGCCTCCCTTTCATTAACAAATACAATAGACTAATATCCCCCTTCCCTGCCTTGTAGCTTTCTCCTTCTCAACGCCCCCCAAGGGCTCCCTAACACTCCTTTGGGGGGCTGTAGTGCAGTGGTTCTCAACCTTTTTTGAACAAATGCCCCCTTGGCCTCATCACAAGCCTCCCAACGCCCCCTTGACCTCATTATAAGCCTGATAACGGCCTTCTTAGTATTCAAAAATGAAATGGACTAATGCTCCCAATGGCAACTAAGCACCGCCCCCTCTCAGTTGTATCCTTCTCAACGACCCCCTAAAGCTCCCCAACGCCCCCTAGGGGGCTGTACCGCCCCAGTTGAGAAAGACGACTACAGTGTGTGGTCAGGTGCATTAGGGCTCTGTGCCACATCAACCCCTAGTCATTTCTTTGTTGTTTTGATTCTCTGTGTCAGGTTGTGGCTCAGTGACTGTGATAATTGGTTATGCCCAAATGACCCCATGCCCATAAATTATGCCCGACACTGAAGTGGTTGCCAATGTGCATCACAAGGCATCACAAACAATCTCAATCGCCTCACCTGAGGCCTCGACTCATGCACAAAGCTTGCTTACGCACAAAAAACAAAACCAAGTAGGCCTACGTAACTTCCTACGTAAACGTTTGGATGTACTAAGAATGACTTGGAAGTGCATTTGCAGTGCCCTGAATCTCACATCAAATGGGATGTGCAACAAGAATGTGCATGAAAACGTGTTTATGCATGCATTGATGCATCTACATTTTTGTTGGTGCATAAGTATCTTTTTAGACTTTCACATACACAAAGATTCAGTCAGGAATCCACACAAGTCTCAGTATGTGAGGCTCCTGGTGCCTTGAAAGGTACCATATCATGTGGGTGTATGCAGGGCCGGTTCTAGTCAACCTAGTGCCCTAGGCAAGCACCCCCTTTTCTTTTAGTGCATTTAGAAATTGGCATCAGTGTAGTAAACATAGCGTTGTACAGCTGACCAGCATGCACAGTTGATCTAGTACCTAGATACAGTATAGTGCCTATGAATAATCAGTTCCAACGTTAATGTTCAATGTTTTATTTCATGTGACGTTCTAATTCTGTGGAATTTCCATGCGTTACTTTGGTGCCCCCAAGACATTAATGGCACCCTTGGCAACGGCCTTGTCTGCCTATGCCTAGTATTGCCGGCCAGGCTTGACACTGACACCTGCCAACCGGCCAAATGCTGGTAAAACGTGGCTGTGGCTAGTAATACTTTCAGTGTCAATAGTCAATTTGACTGGCATACGTATCATAGTAACCTATACTCTGTTGTTTGCCCCGTGTATTTCTATTCCAGAAAAAGCTCAGCAGTCTGTCTATGCCTAGTATTGCCGTTGCCGGCCATGATTGTATGCCCCCTCTATATCTCATTACCTACCTGTCTGTCTGTCTGTCTGTCCTTCTACGTGGACATGTGTGTCTACCAGGGCTTGACACTGGCACCTGCCAACCGGCCAAATGCTGGTAAAACTTTGCAGTGGCTAGTAACAATTTCAGTGTCACTAGCCAATTGGCTCATCTATTTTGCCCCTTGTGTATCAATTGTTTGTATTTAAGTTAAAGAAAAAGCTTAGTTACTCTGTTTTACTCTGTATTTGTTTGATTATTTTCCATGTACAGTAGAAAGCTATGCATTCATCTTCTTGCTTTAGCAACTTATCTTCTGAAATTAGATGTACAGTATCAGGATAAAGAAAAAAAATAACATCAAATTTGTGGCTAATAAAATAGCTGAATGGCTAGTGATACGGGAAGAACACTAGCCACAGTGGCCAGTGAGTGAAAAAGTTAATGTCAAGCCCTGGTGTCTACCCATGTGCCCCTTTCCATCTGCCTGCCTGTCTGTCTGTCTTCCCTTCTGTGTGACATGGATGTGTCTACCTACATGTTGCTCGTCTATCTACCTGTCACTCTTCCTGTCTGCCTGTCTACCTGTCTTTCTGTGTGGAATGGATATGTGTCTACCTGTGGTACATTCTGCTTGTCTGTCTATCTGCCTGCCTGTCTGTCTGTCTGTCTGTCTGTCTGTCTCCCTGCCTGTCTTTCTGTCCTTCTGTGTGGAATGGATATGCGTCTACCTGTGGTACATTCTGCTTGTCTATCTGTCTGTCTGTCTGTCTGTCTGTCTGTAATGGTTATGTGTCTGCTTACATTATGCTTGTCTATCTGCCTGCCTGCCTGCCTGTCCTCCCAAATCTAACTGCCTGCCTGCCTGCCTGCCTGTCCTCCAGTGTCTATCTATCTGCCTGCCTGCCTGCCTGCCTGCTCACTTGATCGCTCGCCTACCTGTCAGTTGTCACGCTACACTGGGGCCCTGTCTAGTAGGTGTCCATGTAGCTCCCACGCTCCGCTCAAACCCCCCCCCCCCCCCCCCCCCCCACACCCAACTCCTCCATGCACCAACCAACCGTCTGACAGGCAGAGAGTGTGTGTGTGTGTGTGTGTGTGTGTGTGTGTGTGTGTGTGTGTGTGTGTGTGTGTGTGTGTGTGTGTGTGTGTGTGTGTGTGTGTGTGTGTGTGTATGGGGGTGACGACTATGCGGGATTGACATTGTTTTCAGTTTTGTGTTGTCAATCTCCTGATCCATGTCCTCGATTGCGCGGCATTTGCATCTTATTTTTTTTAGTCAAGAGAAAAGGGGTGACTATACGGGTTTAAGTCACCCCTTCTCTCTTGACTAAAAATTTGACTTCTCAATGGGATGGTACAGCCCCCCAGGGGGCGTTGGAGAGCTCTAGGGGGGCGTTGAGAAGGATACAGCTGAGAGGGGGCGGTGCTTAGTTGCCATTTGGGCGAATTAGTCCATTTCATTTTTAAATACTAAGGGGGGCATTGTCTTACGATGTTGTCAAGGGGCCGTTGGGTGGCTTGTGATGAGGCCAAGAGGGCGTTTGTTCAAAAAAGGTTGAGAACCACTGGGTTAGAGATTGTTTCCTTTTGGCATTGTCAATCGTCGTCGTCCTCCTCCTCCTACTCCTATCCTCCTTGTCTTCCTCTCCTCCACCTCCACCTCCACCTCTATCCTACACGATTGCGTGGCGATTACTTTTCAAATGAGGGCCCGTACCAACATGACATGCTCGCAGCTGCTACTGCTGTGCCAACAGCACAGCACAGCACAGCACAGCACAGCACAACACAGCACAACACAGCACAGCACAGCACAGCACAGCACAGCACAGCACAGCACAGCACAGCACAGCACAGCACAGCACAGCACAGCACAGCACAGCAGCCACAGCTAGCGCGCTGCATCTATTCATTTAATAATTCATCCGTATTTGCTGGGGCCTCTTATGAGTGTGCGCTCGTTGGGTGCGTGGAAGAGCTGGCGGAGTCACACTTGAGGATATGTTATTTTTAATTGGCCTCGTTGCAAGATGGTGGCTGGCTGATGTCACTGAGGGTATTTTTATACCCGAGTGGAAGGAGTCCTCTGTAGGGCTCCCTCTGGTGGTTGACTAAGGGATGGGCATGATTGGCACATCAAAAGAGTGATTGATTACGTAGGTATTATTTTTGTTGTTACACAGTATAAAACGAAGTGTTAATTCATAACGTAAGAGACTACTGTGGGGCCAAATATTACACTTTAGAAGAGGTAAAATGGGCTCTCTAAGTGTTTTTACTGTGTGTTATTATTACTATTACTATTATTATTAGTAGGCCTAGTAGTAGTATTAAATTAGCATGGTAGCATTTTAGACCTCTTTCTTCTCTTTTCTCTTTTTAGAAACAGTATTATCATGTGCTTGTGCAATGACATTTACCAATGTGATTTGTAAATGTACTGTACTTACATCTGAAGTAGGAGATGTAAAAACAAACCCATTTTTAATTTTTTATCATCATATCTTTTCTCCCTCCCTCCCCCTTCCCTCTTGTTTTTTTTCTTCCTTTTTTCAGTTGATTTCCATCCACACAGCAACCAAGAGCATCCAGGGATTTGTCTTCAGTCTCCATAGCAACACAAGTGTGCATGTGTGTACTGTGTGTGCGTGTGTGTGTGTGTGTGTGTGTGTGTGTGTGTGTGTGCGTGCGGGCGTGCGCTTGTGTGTGAGTTTATTACGTTACATTGCTTTTTTTGTTTGTTCTATTTCATCTCGTCCAGTGTATGAGTTTGAGCAGTGCAGTCACAAACGCATGACAAGAGTAGGTGTTCTCCAAACCAATCGCTATGTACTGTACCGTATGTGTCAATCAAGCACTCAAGCGTCACGCAATTGGACGAAAGGGAGGGGGTTGGGAGTGTTGGGGCGGGACCTTTGACTGTATTCTGGCCAATGTGATTATGAGCATCAATAGGCTAGATGGGCTTCCAAATGCTGGCATGGTGTTTTGCATAAATTGCTCACACCAGAAGGCATCTAAAAAAAAAGCGTAGTCTTAACAGGATCAGCTGAGACATTTCTTTTCTATTCCGCTGACTCTGGTCGCTTGTTTTTTTTCCCACCAATGACGTGATATGTCATGGCCTCTTGATCAAAACAACTCCAGAAGCGCATATATAATGTGAACTTGAACAGCTGACTATTAATGTAAAACAAGTTTTTTTTTATATATATAGTGTATTATGTAATAATGAGTACAGAGCCTTAAAAAAAGGTTTGTTTTTAATAATAATAATAATAATTTCACAACACTGTATTTTCATACCTTTTATTGTCATTTCTAGTTTTATACTAAACCAAATGTACCTTTTGATACCTATTGATTTTAATTGTGTAAAAGAATTTTAAGTGTGAAATGGAATAAGACAGGACTCTGTGGCAGTGAGTGCAGTACAATGCGAGAGAGCTTACTGTACGTTTACAGCAACAACAAGAAACCCACGATATACTGCGTATACTAAGCTATAGCACATCATGTATCTATGAATTTGTACTTCAATAATTAAAACAAATAAACACTGACAATACAATACAGCTGCATTATTTGTGTTTTTGTTCATGATTCTATACTTTTCCCCTTTCCCCTCATAACCATCCTCCTCTCCTCAAGTCATACCTCCTTTGTTACTTTGGTGATTCTCTTTCCCCTCCTTTTCATCTGTCAGCTGTTTCTGCTGAGCCGTGTGAGTCACATGATGGCCGTTCAGTGAACACAGTCCCTGGCTTGTTTGTTTATATTGGTTGAAGTTGATTCCTGCACTACTGCTGTAAAATCCGCGCATGAGACCTTGGGTATTTCTCAAAACCTAGTGCAGTGCACTTCCGAGTGTATCAGCCTTATTAGTCACACGCCCAGTGATTGGATACTCTTTGGTGAACTCTACGGAATATCCAATCACTGGGTGTGACTAATGAAGAGTATCCAATCACTGGGCGTGCCTAATTAGGCTGATACACTTGGAAGTGCACTGCACTAGGTTTTGAGAAATGCCCCTTGACTTGGCTGCAGGGAGCAGGAGTGAGCGGTTCCTCAAATGCTAGCTTATGGCTACTTATCCTAATCTTTTGCTTAAAAAAAAAACACAGTCATAGCCTTGTCACGAGATTTTCATCATCAGCTTACAGTCCTGTGTATTTCTGCTGTGGATTTACATGTAGTGTGTGTGTGTGTGTGCGTGTGTGTTGTGTGTTTGTGTGTTACAAACCGTTGTTACTGTTAATTCTCATTCTCTCTCTTTCCTCCTTTCTCTTTTTCTCTCCCATTTTTTCTTCTCCTCCTCAATAGCTTCTTTACTCTTCCATCTGCGTGCTCCTTAACGGCAGGAAGACACTTAAATTAGAAGACTTGTTTGTGTGTGCGTGCACCTGCCAGCCGCTATAGTTCTTGCCAAAGGATTTGCAGATCAATAATGACACTTAACAATTAAGCTGAATTTTTGTCTCTCTCTTCTGTGGTAGAAGATGCAATTTAAAAGTAATCTATGATTGGAAACAATGCTCTTTTTAAAATCTATTAAAGTGACTTTAACTACACTGTCAAAATGATAATCCTTTCCAAACTGTGAAGAGATATATTAATACTGCATATTAATATTAAGCCTATGCATGTTTTATCAGGGGTTTTTCGATTTTGCCATGTGTCCGTTATCTTAAAAACCAACCTATGTGTTTGGTTGTTGCGCCTCCTACATATGATATTACTAGTGATGAAACTAATGCACTGTGAGATGCAATACAGGACATGCACCACCAGGGGGTGTCTGACAGCTAGCTGTTCTTGTTAAAAAAAAAAAAGAAGCACTTTACAGAACTGACTAGAAGTTTGGAGTGACCTTTGGAAATGTCCAGTGTTGAGCCTTCTGTCAGAACTTACATGTTATGCTAATGCAGTATCTTTACTAGAAATCTTGTCTTCTCTTTGTAAAGTTTATTGATTAAAAAAATATATATGTGGAATAAGTCTTCAAACTATGATGTTTGTATTTCACCCTCCTAAATAAAGATTTTCCTGACTAAAATCACTCATGCTTCATACTGTTTTAATAGCGATGGTATAATGGTACATTTAATTGACAGCAGGCTTGAAGGGTTTATATTTGTTGGTCACAAAATATTGTGTAGTATGCCATCATTAGTTTTTGTTAAAATGTTTGTTTACTGAAGTTATAATTTGCTAATTTTAATTAAAGTATGTTGTTTCAAAATCGAATGACAGCAAATTTGTTGAAAATTTGTGAGTGAAAAATGAGAAGGGACAAAAAAGTGTTTAATGTTGTTTTTGACTCGACATGACTTGATTTTTAGTGCACTTTGGACTTTTACAGCGAATGGATCTATAGTGCCATTTAATTTCTTTTATACGAATCAAAAACTACTACCGATTTATAGAGAAAGTATGGTTGCCTCCAAAATCAGTCACAATACGGTTTAATTCTTGTTTGCAAAATACAGATTAATACGAGCTAGGGAATGTTAAGAACCTTGTGGCTTTCTCAAACTGGGATTTTTTTGGGGACAAAAATGGCTTTTGAAAATAAATACTAAGCCCAATGGTAACCAGCTTTGTATGTCCTCTTTCAGCAGACTCATGGATATCCCTGCAGACCAGAATGCTTCTTGTGTAAGACAGTAGTGTAGCTGCTGGGCTGGACTGGGACCAAAAAAAAGGTCCAGGCATCGTACGGAGCCCCTTCTAAATTGTGGGCCAGTCTCTAAAAAAGACAAATAATTAGTTTAGTTAGGTTTATTTGATGACAGGGGCCATGTACAGGACAACTCCAGTACCAGAGTTAGCTAAGCTAATTTGCATCTGTGGTCCCTGGGCAGGAAGCTATCAAAAAAACACACACATTAAAACATGGACAATGCATGTCCTTACAAATAATTGCACACTAAAAGCAGTCACATCTCTCTAACATACCACAATAAAAAAGTAAAGCAACATGTTCAATCACATCATCCCATCATCGCTTCAATAATGCACATACAAAGTCACATATGACACATATGACACCTAGCAATTTAGCAGCACATACAGTATGTTAATGATCACATCTTTGATTCATCTTCAGCCATGCTTTCATGAATAGTTTAAACTGGTTGAAGCATTGGCCCCCGAGGACTGTCCGCCCACCAGGAAATGCCCTGTAGGCCAGTTTACCAGTCCAGGCCTGTGTGGCTGTGTCTGGCTCCCTCAGTTCTTTTCTCTTGTTTGTCCATAGCCCTTCCATTCATCTGCCCTGCAGCTGCCCCCTTGTAAAGTCCAGTTGGAATGGGCACCAGGTCAAACAAACAAACTAGGTCAAAGAAAGAAAAATCATGATGGATTTTCACTGCCAACTAGGGCTGGGCAATACACATCGTTACACATTAATTCACATAAAATTACATTGCAATGAAAGGTCACAATACTGTATATTTTATATCAGTGGTTGTTTTTTGTTTTATTTTATCTTATTGTTTTTTGAGATCTCTATTTATACCCTGCCCACTTGGGCTGGGCCATAGGTCAAGCAAACAAAAATAGATCATGAGGTTCCACTGTCCACCACCAGGGCTGAGTGGTATGTGTCATAAGAAATGTTCATGTTATATTTTCTAGAGACAAGAAAGCTCCCGCACACTGTCCACATATGTCAAAAGAAATGTTCATGTTGTATTTTCTAGAGACAAAGAAAACATTGGTAACACTTTACAATAACGTCCTATTCGCAGCTTTATAAACACTTTATTAACACTGAATAACAATTAACATTTAACAAAGCATTTACAAATGTTTCTAAATGAGTGACAACCAAACTATGACTGCACAGTGGAGTGGGAATCAACTTATACTGTGTGAGTTTTATGTGGTTCCATGCCCTCTTTGGAGGAGAAACTTCCAGGACTGCTGCGACTGTGCTGTGTCTGCTGTGTTGGCATAGTATTTCTTTCCCATTTATAAACATTTGTTAACATTTTGTTGATAATTAGTTCATTATTTATAAAGTGTTTATAAAGCTGTGAATAGGACGTTATTGTAAAGTGTTACCGAAAACTCCCGCACACTATCCACATTTGCAGCATGTAATAGCCACGTATAAGGTGGACAGTGAGCACTGTGTGTGGGAGCTTTCTTGACACAGGGGTTTCCCTCCGACGCACCCGGCCAAAGGTTTTCAAGAATTCCACAGAAAAGAGCATGTACTCTAACACACATTTTAGATATATACTGTATATATTACATTGCACTTACAGTAGCTGACACTTTTATCCAAAGCGATTTACTGTTATTTTAAGTACATGGTATTGGTTACAGTCCCTGGAGCAGTGTGGGGATAGGTGCCTTGCCCAAAAGGCACTTCAGCCATGGACTATGGTAAGGAGTGGAGGGGAGGGGATGGGATCTGAACCAGCAACCCTCTGATCTAAAGCCCATCTGCTTTACCACTAGGCTACAGCTTCCCATGAATAATATTGAATATTAAAATTATTTTTCCCTTCATAGCGCCAGTTTGGGAGCATGTTGAAAACAGACTACCAATAAGTAATGCCGTGAGACTGGAGTGCCTCAACTTCCCTTTTTCGCCACCCACAACAACTAAAAGAGAACCTGCGTTAAGAGGACTTGAGGATCCCAGGGGTGGGTAACCTTTTTCATTCGAGGGGCCACTTCAAATTCCTCCAAAGGCCGTAAAAGTCCTCCGAGGGCCGTACTATGAACACAAACCAGGATTTCCCCCTGCACTTCAGGCCTCCATTTAAGGCGGACACCTTTAAAATAGACCCCACCTTCTCTAGGTCCCCTCAACATAACTTAATTGTATTGCAAATGTAATATCTAAGATTCCTTTACAAAATATGTCATATTTCATGTGACCCTGCTTAACATTATAATATGATATCGGGGGCTGCATAAAAGCCAGAAATGGCCATTCAGACATAGGTTCCCCACCCCTGTGTGGTCCTTTCATTCCACTTTTTTTAAAGTTAGGCCTATGTGTAACCGAGGTGTTCCTGCACAGTCCATCTAGCCTGATTATCATCGCCGTTCAAATCTCTTCGAGACTTGGTCTGACCAAGAGCATAACAATTAACATTTCCCAAACGGCATGGTTTGCTTATTGTTGTTTGCTCCCCGACAAAGTGAAAGGAGTTCCCGTATTTTCGGGAACTCAGAAAGTACTTGCATTGCTCTTGACCTGACTAGTTGCAACGCTGAAAGTGTCACTAGGAGAGCTACAGTCCGTCCCCCTCGGAGCCGCAAACTCGTCACCTCCTAGTCAACACATCGGTTTGGGTATGGGAGCCACAGCACAATACCGCTGAGCTAAAGGACCAGCGTGATATGCCCAATGCTACCGATGCTGTATGAGGCTTCGGGAGAGGTTGACTAACGTTCCAGGCCACACTCTGCTAGTTGTAGAGTAGAGTAGAGTAGAGTAGAGTAGAGTACTTTTATTGATCCCGAAGGAAATTAAGGTGTCTGTCAGCTTACATAAATACACAAATCCAAACGTACACAAAGAACTTATACACATAAATGCACATTACAGTAAAAGTATATCGCCTCACACACTCTCTCTCCCTCCCTCCCTCCCTCCTTCCCTCTCCCCCTCTCTCACACACACACACATATCCTCTCTCTCTCTCTCTCTAACCCCCCCTCCCCACACACACACACATTGTCACACACACACACACACACACACACACACACACACACACACACACACACACACACACACACACCACACACACACACACACACACACACACACACACACACACACACACACACACACACACACACAAGGTTCTTGTAGGGCATCATGTTGCATACATATACACAAAAAGTCAAGATAAAAGTGTTCAGTACACATAAAAGAGCCAAAATAGTTCTAATGATTGTGCATTGTAGAAGTCCCTCAGTTAAAAAATAAAAGTAGTAAAAAATAAAAATACGGCAGTTCACAGTAGCTTTTTCAGTGGTTGAGATAGTCCAGTAAGAATAAATTGCAGAATTAAATAGTTCACAGATGCTATCCCAGGGGATAGGTGAGGTAGCTGAGGTGGGGTGTAGTGAGTTTATTGTCCTGTGTTGAGCAGTCCCTTAAAGTGTCCAAGGTAGTGCAGGCGCTTGCTCCATGGGGGTGGGGGTGGGGGGGTGCGTGGGTGTTGGGTGAAGTGTAGCTGTTCAGTAGAGATAAAAAAAATCGGGAGGGGGTGGGGATGGTTTGGGCTGTCCAGTCACCAATGACAATCTCTTTCATTGTGTCTTTCTGTGTGGTGTTGAAGAGCTGGATGGCCCTAGGAACAAATGACTTCCGTAGTCTGTCTGTACGGCAGGGTAAGGCCCGGAGTCTGTAGCTGAACACGCTCCTCTGGTTGGCCAGAAGCGGGTGCAGGGGGTGTCTGTCATTTTCCAGTATGGAGTCCAGTCTGCTCAGTGTCCTGTTTTCGGCTGTTGTAGTGAGGTCCTCCAATTCCATGCCCACCACAGACCTAGCTTTCCTCACCAGCCTGTCAAGGCGCCCCGCGTCCCTCTTCCTAATACTACCTCCCCAACAGGCGATAGCATAGGTAAGGACACTTGCCATGACAGACTGGTAAAACATCAGCAGGAGCCTGTTGCAGACGTTGAAGGATCTGAGCTTCCTTAGGAAGTAAAGCCTGCTCTGTCCTTTCTTGTACAGAGCATCTGAATTAGCAGCCCAGTCCAGTTTGTTGTCCAGGTGTACACCTAGGTACTTGTAGGTGTCAACTGTCTCCACTGTCTCTCCCTCAATAGAGACAGGCACCAGTGGCGGGGAGGTCCTTCTGAAGTCAACCACCATCTCCTTTGTTTTGGTGGCATTCAGCTGTAGCTGATTATCCTGGCACCATCTGACGAAGTTCTCCACCTCCGTTACACTCACCCCCCTAAACCTCACTCCCATCCTGGGTGAACGGCACCGGTCTAATCGAGGTGTTCCCTCACAGTCGGTCCCCCTTAGGGCCGCAAACTCGCCACCCTCTAGTCCAGGGGTGGGGAACCTTTTTCATTCGAGGGGCCACTTCAAATTCATCCGGGGGCCGTGAAAGTCCTCCAAGGGCCGTACTATGAACACAAACCAGGATTTCCCTGTGCACTTTATGCCTATATCGAAGGAGGCCATCTTTAAAACAAACCCCACCCTCTAGGCCCCCTGAATATAACGTAATTATATTGTAAATGTATTTTCTAATATTCCATACAAAATATGTCATGTTTCATGTGAAGCTGCATAACATCAAAATTACATCGGGGGCCGGATAAAAAGGCCTCAAGGGCCGCAAACCCACCGCTGTTCTAGTCAATGCATCGGTTCGGGTATGGGAGTCAGAGTACGACACCGCTGAACTAAAGGACCAGTCCGATAGCTCAGCTTTACCGAGACTGTATGAGGTTTTCAGGAGGGAGGTTTACTCACGTTCCACACACCACACTCTACTAGTTGGCCTCCGTTACAGTGCACCACACATTTCACATTGCAAGTTTGTTGTTGTCATTGCGTTCAAGGCGGATTCTCACTTGGTTACTTTGTCCCTGTTGTGACTAGTGGCATGGGGGTTAAAGGCAGGGCCGCTGACAGCTTTGACTGGGACATACCCCTCTCAAAGGAGCCCCCACCCAATATATCCAAAGTAATGAAGATCCAATCCCCCCCCCTTTCCACGGGACAATTTGGCCCACCCACTGTCGGCTTCCCCGTATAAAGGGTCCCCTCTCAATTGTTGGCCTTCAATGGGGCTCCTCCAGTTAAAGGATCTCTCTCCTTCATTTCACCTTCAATGGTTCTTCTCCACATGGGCATGTTCAGACATGCTTAACGGGCATGTTCAAACGGGGTCAGCCCTATGTTCCCCACGGCCCATTGGTCACACAGCCCATTGGTCCCACAGCTTATCCTTGCTGCTTCATGATCCCACATTTTTAAGAAAGTATTCATATATACTCCCTATATTCCACAACTCCATGTTCCCACATTTCCGAGTAAACTAAGAGAACATGCCTTTCTCCCCGCCATGGGACATAGGGCCTACATTTGAATTCATTCTTAGAAATGTGGGAACATGGGCCAGCAGGTACAAGCTGTGGGACCAATGGGCTGTGGGACCAATGGGCCATAAAATCAATGTTAAAAGTCTTAGTGATGTGGGACCAATGGGCTGTGGGAACATAGACACCCCCCCAGAATGCATCAAACTGGTTAAGTGCGCATGCTCGCTGCTTAGCAAAAGCAGCACTGTTTCGTCACATATGAGCCTAATATAATTTGCACCATGGAAGCAAAGGCTTGTTCGTGACTAGGCAGTGGGCATGCACACTTTTGCCAGTTTGATGCATTCTGGTTAGAATGCACTGCTTTGTCACGAACGAGCCTAATTCATGAAGCATTGCACCATTATCATGCACCATGAAGGAAGCACCCATCATATTTTTTTAGTGCCCAGTTCACTTAGTTTGTAGGCTACATGTGGCCATGCATTGTGTGTGTCACCAAACGTTTTGCTTTTAAACAAGCTGTGCGTTTATGCATCAACAACCACCATGCATTATTTAGTGTAGCGAATAGGCCTAACGATGTGTGGCCTTCCCAAAATTAGGCTATTGCTGCAGCGTAGTTCTGCAAAGCACAGCAGACAATTATTCATAACTACTGCAACAAGTGTCTTGTAAAAGCTGGTAAAAGCTCAGGTGTACCCTCACAATGTGTGACTGGGTTATTCTAAAACAGTATGCAAATACCACCTTTTGACTAGCATCCTGAGGTTTTGCCTATTGGCAGATATTACAATCGACTTATTTTTCCTTATTCATATGCTCAAATGCACAATATCCTTTTCCATATGCTTTCTCGACAAGATTTTTGGGGTGGTGCAGGTTATCATAGTGCAGCTCACTGACAATTGTTGAGTCAATGCAGTTTGGTAAGAGGTGTCTGGTGTAGACACTCGCTATGGGAAAGACTTGACGTCAAGGGCGGACTCTCATGTGAGAATTGAGGAATGTGGCCGACTCCTCCCTCGTGGCCTCTCGCCGGAAAGGGGGCTGGCCCTAGTGGGTGACTGATAGCTCTTCAACCAACGAACGCAGATGAATACGGGACTTTGGCTTTTCACTGGCCAATGATTCCTTTCTATGTTTGGGCATGGTTTCAGAAAAAGCTATAAAGGCGGCGACAAGCCTGCGCTCTGGTGCCTGACGCCAAGGGTTAGGGGTGTGCAGGGACTGCTCAAAAGATTGCTTTAAACCTGAGTACATATTGTATGTACTTTTTGTTTTAGTTTTGTTTATCAAGCTGTATTTTTAATTTCCTTTTAAGTTTCCCCCCGCATTTAGTGCAACCCAACAGAGATCCAGGAAGGTGAGTCTTGAAACTTCAATTACTCTACCAAAGTTTTGTTTATTTAATAGGTTTATTTAATACATGTTTGATGATCAGTCTGCTGATTTGATTGATATTATTGAAAATATAGGCTTCTTGCGTACTGAAATGTTAGTGGTTTGTTTTCAACTCATCTGGCGACCAGGCCGCGGTGTAATATTTCAAGCAAAGTTGGCCGCCTAAATCTCGCTGCCAACTAATGTAGGCCTAGGCTATTGATTACAGTTGTTGTACAGTGTATAATGTCTATTCGCTCTTCTCAACGATGTTGTATAGTAGTTTATTAGCGCATTTTCTCGAACTTGAGTCAGCCGATTGAAGCGAAGGGCAACGCGAGGAAAGGGACATGCCCAGACATGACACCGCTCACCAACCAGGCGGTCGCTGTTCCTATGACGCAGTAGCAAACTTTGCCTGTCTGTGCGCTCTGCAGGCCATTTTGACGTTGCTAGTTTGAAAACTGCTGATTTGATTGTTTAAAAAAGTTTCAAACTCACGCCTGGGTAGATGTACAGTTGAGGACACAAACGTGTCAGCCAGCTTAGTTTGGACATGCCCCGACATGTTTATGTTGCGCCGGGGTTGCGCCCCGGTCCATTGCACAGCGTGCATGTCCAAATAAACTGAAGTTGATCCGCATTTGGTTAGCTAATCCGTGGTGGCCATATGATTTTGTATAGAACCCCTGGTCTGTTTTGTCTGTATATTATATGGTTGGAGTGAGGTGTTTCGTGACAACGCCAATCAGCAGTTCTAAAAGACCAACAGAAGTCAGGTGCACACAATTTTAAGACAGTTTTTTTTAACCAGTCGTTCACAGTTGAGTAATATTATTTCCATTAGACAAGTTCAGAGAGGGCACCAGTGTTGCCTGTCAATTCAAACATTCTGCTTCAATTCCATATTATGGTAAACAAAAAACATTATTCCATCTTGCCTTTCACAGATGATTGACACATTGCCAGGACCAACACTGCCATTTGCTGTTCAGCTCAAGAACTTTGTTGACCAGGAGGGTCGATTCCAGCCCAAACTAAGTGGCCTGAGACTCATCGAGACAGCCCAGGACAATGGGCTCAGGATGACGGTCAAACTGAGGGAGTATGAAGTGAGAGACCTTCTCTCCTTGACCCGTTTCTTTGGATTCAGTTCGGAAACATTCTCTCTCGCTGTCAGCCTGCTGGATAGATTCCTTGCAGTGATGAAGGTAAGAATGATCTCCAATAGTTATCAGAAGCCTTTTATCATTCATTGTTGATTATTATATTGTGTGATCAAATTCAACATGCACATTACTTTGTAGTAGACAAATGCTTTGGTCATTTCATACACATTAAGTAGAGTTGGGAAGTTACTTTATCGATCCCTGCAGGGAAATTAACTAGGGTGTAAAACAGTTAACACATCATGTACCGGTACATAATGAACAATTGTAAGTTTCGCATACAGACAATAGACGTTGAACTAAATCAAAGTCGAGGGGTTACAGAAATAAGTCCTCCTAATATTGCTGCTGATGTTTCTTTCTCCCCGACAGATCCAGCCCAAACACCTGACCTGCGTGGGCCTGTGCTGCTTCTACATTGCCATCAAGTCCTCGGAGGAGGAGAAGAACGTCCCTCTGGCCAACGACCTGATCCGCATCAGCCAGAACCGCTTCACGGTGTCGGACATGATGCGCATGGAGAAGATCGTCCTGGAGAAGCTGTGCTGGAAGGTGAAGGCCCCCACCGCGCTCCACTTCCTGCGGCTCTTCCACGCCCGCATCCAGCAGCAGGTCACAGGAGACAGGTGAGAGTGTGTTTCCGTCCGTCCAAAGGTGTATATTTGGCTTTGAAAGTGTTGGAGACATTATGGTAAATTGTCTGGGTCAACTATTCATTCCATTATTTTTTTTGGAAAAGGTGGTGGGGATAAGCTAGGTTAATCTCAAAAGTAGTATGGACATGTCCCCACCATCCACACCTAAAATTACACCCATGCGGTCTGTCTGTGTGTCCATCCATGTGTCCAGGGCTCCAAATTATTATTTTTCCATCATCAGCCAAAATGACTACTAGAAGATGCTAATGTTGCCAGTCAAACACAGTCACTAATGGGTCAAAGTGGCTGGCTAGTTTGTTTTCTTCGCTACCAGCCAAACTGGAATTTCACCAGCGTTTGGCTGGTGTGAATTTAGAGCCCTGCTGCGTGTGTCTGTCCATGACCCACTTACACCTGTTTGAGACACTGCTACCATGTAGGCGATTAGGGGGCCCTTGGTGAGAGGTTGTTTTTGTTTAGTTTTTTCCTTCCTCTGAGATTATCTCACCAGTCTTCACTCTGTTGTATAACCTGGGCAGGTTATCTGCCTGTACAATAAATGACAGACTAGACAGAGTGTTGACCCACTTACACCTGCTTAAGTAACCACTGTGACTGTTATGGCAACATTTATTTTCAAATGATCACAATAAATTGTTTTTTGAATGCATGACTAACATCCTTGTGCTCTAAGTCTATAACCAGGTCACTCTTAATTATGGGACCATTCAAGAAATCTAATGTATAGAATGCTGTGGTACATTATGATAAGACTTATTCGGAATAAGATGACCACTTAATCGACTGCTGTATGTTAACTTCTGGAGTGCTTAATTGTCTAGAACAAGTTCTTCTGGTAAGCTAAAACAAAAATTAAGGACTGTTTTTTTTTTGTCTTCTGTTTCTTCAGCAAAAACGTCCTCAACCTCGACAGACTTGAGTCACAGCTGAAAGCATGCCATTGCTGCTTCGCCTTCTCCAAAGTTAAGGTAAGTTGCAAGTCTCCTTTCTGTACAGCTCAAGCTCCTGAAGGATCATGGTGCATTGGTGCGATAAACAGCGTTTTATGTCCGTCAATGTCTGTCAATTTCTGTGGTGTAATCTCCACTTGAATAGCCTTAGTGATCAATTCATTTTTAGGGATGTTTTAATTTTTCAGATTTGAGGGAATTTGAGTCATTGTTGACACTCTGGTGTGTCAAGTTGTGCTTGTTGTGCATCTCTAACCATGGCCCTTCAGAAACAGATTTCTGTATTTGAGGTGTAATATACTGGTGCCATAAACTGCATGTATTATTTGTCCCCGCAGCCATCTCTGTTGGCGTTGGCCGTGCTGGCCCTTGAGGTCCAGGAAGAGTACGAGTACAGCAGTGCCGAAGGCCTTCTGGAGGCCCTGCAGGACATCCAGAAGCACCTTGGTGTAAGTACAGCACTACTCGACACTACACTGCTATTAGCAGGGCTGATGGTATTCAGGCTGCATGCCTGATTTCCGGCTTGACAGTTTGTAAAAATAAAAACATTGATAAAAATTAGCCATTATGTTATTCTTATCTCAGAAAGTGTTACAGGTTCAGGGGTTTCTTCTACTATCAGGCTTGAATAATGGTCATACACAGGCTATTAAATGTTTGAATAATGTGTCAAAATAGGCCTACGTTACGTCACTATGCAGTATCTTGTCGTCGTCATTAGAGCAGGGGGAAAACTTCAGGCTCAGGATTTTTTCACCATCACCCCTGTATTAGCCTATTGTAGTGGCTTGGTGTAAGTACAGCACTGCTCGACACGACACTGCAAGTACAGTACAGCACTCTTTCACCATTAGCCAATGCAATGGCTTGGTGTGAATATAGCACTGCACTCTTACCACCGTTGGCTAATACAATGGCCCGGTGTGAGTACAGAACCAGACGGAACCCTTTATTGCATTGGCTTGGTTGCATTACCCTTTTAACAGACTCCAATGTGCTTTTGCATTCTGGCCTTCTCCAGTCAAAACCAAAGCTCTACAACATTACCTAAGGAGTCAAAACTCTACCAACATTACCTAATGCAGAGCCTCCCAAACTCTCTTGTAGGGCTCCCCCTTTGGTGAGGCAAGAATATTTTTGTGACGACCTCACCACTGTCATATTCCAAACATTGTCCGCCCATTAATATTTGGTCATTTTAAGTTTTAAAGTCATTGGAAAAGTAATTGGACAGATATTTGACATATTAATCAAATTGTCTCCTGTTAACCTGTGGTTCCCCCTCTCCCTGTTTGTATGCAAAATTCCTTATTGATTCCCGTGTTGGGAACCTGCTTTTACACATAGGGTGCGTTCCAATATGCAACCTTGTGTCCTCCACTTGTGCTTGTGGCTTCGCCCCGCCTCCTGGCTCCTCCTCCGTGGAGAAACAATGAAGTTTCCCAGCTGCCAGCCTAGCCACAACAACTTTTGGGGGACTGTTTTTCATTCACTATCCCAATTGCAAATGAAAAAATAACTTGACAATTGAGCTTTTGCAAGATATTGAAATATAATGTTGTTGTCAGTGATGTCATCATGACATATTACTTCCTGGTACGAGGCCACAAGCACAAGCGGAGGAAGCAAGGTTGCATATTGGAACGCACATATAGCCACAGCTCTGCTTACACTCTTAGTACAAAATGGCGCCAAACACTTGGCCTGTGATGACAGCTGGGAGGCAAGAGAGGCCTTGTCTTTCATGTTGCGTAACCTGTACTTTCGCCACAAGGCTGACTGTGGGGAAAAAGACTTCAGTTAATCAGTAATGCTTGCGTTGACCTAGTTGCTTCACATTGCTTGTCACTCTCTGAGGAAATTCCCCAACACGCTGTCGCTTGTCTGTTCAGCTGTTTGGGGTTTACATAAGTTAATGTGATGTCTGTATGTGTACAGTTGTGGCCTGGATCAGAGAGTTGTCAGTTTGAATCCCACCTTCAACCTCCCCTACGCCTCCATATCTGAACCCTGTACCTTTAAGCAACACACTTAACCCCACATTGCTCCAGGGACTGAAACTAGCACCCTGTATAAGTTGCAATCGATGAACGTGTAAGCTGAGTGTAATGAAGTGTTTTTGCGTTCATTTCCAGGTCAAAGATGGTGACTTGCTGTGCGTGAGGGAGCTGGTATCAAAGTGCCTCATCGAGTACTCGTCGAGGCGGTGCTCGAGACCCAACGGCCAAAAGCTCCGCTGGATCATCTCCGGCAGAACGGCCAGGACGCTGAAGCACAGCTACTACAAGATCACCCACATGCCAACCATCCCCGAGTCCGCCTGTTGAGATGCGATGGTGTTGAGCAACTGACATGCCAAGCACTGAGCCAGCTTTTTTTTTTCTTAAACTTTTTTGTTTGTTTGGTAACATTGTAAACGTGGCTCTTGTGTTGTCTGCTTGCCCAGCACCATCTCTTACACGCCCCTTTCACTAAGTGCCTCTCCAGGAGCTGCTGTAACTGTCCCAGCATCTGATAAAGTCGCTACACACGACCAATCATGGCTGGGGCTGTTACATAGGGTGCAGCTGTTGGAGTTGACTCACTGAGAGGGTTGTAACCTATAGGAAAGTTTTTCTGTTTGTTTTCCCCCCTGGCTTTATCGCTTTTTTTTTCGCTCTCTCTTTCTAGTGTTCTTTATTTATTTTAGATCTGCACTGACTGGTGATAATCTAGTTTAGAGTGGGTTGGAAGGCAACGCTCCCTTAGCTGGAGTGTTGGCCGCACTAATGTACAGTATGTTCTCTCCTGAATCTGCGCTCTGCGATTGGCGCCGGTTTTTGTTTTAAAGCAATTAAAAAGTATGGAACCGCCTAGGTCCTCAGTCCACCATGTGGAAGAGGAGGGAGAAGGGTTTTGTGAACATCGTTGAAACATCAGGGAACCAAGAAATCAGGCCCAAAACCCTTAACTTCCACCCTAGGCTGCTGAACTGTCTTAATGCACACTCCTACCCAAGGTGAATTTAAAATGGAAAAAAACTTACGTGAAGGTTTTTTTTTTTTTTTTGGCCTAGCCATCTGAGTGAAGTTGGCTATGATGCATGTTTTGTAACTTTTTTTTTTCTTTTTTTTATTTCTTTTTAACGTGTTGGATCACATACTAAGTTAGCTACAGGTACTAACAGCGCGTGTGAAATTCAATATGATTTGAGAATGTATGGATGGACAACTTACAACCAATAAAGTAGTTGGCTGAAGGAAGACTTAACCAATCTGAGTTCTGTTTTCCAATGAATAATGGTTTTTTGAAAGGAAATGGCATGTTTTTGACTGTCAGTTTCATTCAGTGATCGCTGGAAAAGCCTGCAAACAAATCATTTAGAAGCTTGTTTCAACTGTACCTTTCAATAAAAGTTTTATTGAAAAGCAGCAATCTTTATCAAGCCTATTTATTACAAATCTTAAAAAAAAAAATAAAAAAAAACGGAACACACTTGTGGCTCAATAAAAATGTGTTTTCCAAGTCAACATGACCATTAGAATCTTTTATGATCTGAAGCTTTTGTAGTCACACCAGTGACCTCTACCAACAAACGATCCTTGAAGATTTGTTGAAAGTCCTTTGTCAATTCCTGTGATGTGCTCCAAAGGCAACATGGATAACACCAGTCTCCATTTCATTGTCAGTTTTGAAGGTTGGAGAAGTCGGGTCCTCCGCCCGCAAAGTTTCCAGATATTTCTGCACCACTGAAGTCAAACCCAGGATTCTGTAGAGCAATGAAATCAATACTAATGTTTTAATGCTATATTGTCCATACTTTCTGGAATACTTCAGAAGTGCAATGAAAATACTGGAAGGTAGGCCTACACTGTTGTGCTGGATGATGTGAACAGGATATGTATAGAATCTCTACATGGACTTAATATTGGATGAGTTTTGTTTTTTTAACACATTAGTTCATGCCTCCAGAGGGCATAGCTTATTGTAGAAAAGGGAATGAATTAGGTGAATTACGGTATGACAAGTGTCTAACCTCTCTCTGGAACCGCTCCAGCGTCAGCTTTCTCTGCATCTGGTCCTGGACCCACGCGTCGGCGCAATACTGGCCTTCTAGAAGCGACGTCCAGCAGTTTCCAGCTTCTCGATTCGTCTTCATCAGCACGATTCGGATCAGACACCGGTCCTCTGTAATGAACGAGGTAATGATTTCCACACATAGCAGGCGAAAGGTGGTGTAATGTAAAGAGTGTTCACAAATACACTTTCGTGCTACTCGTTGAAAATGTTTTAGCAGTGAACTGGCTGTGCGTATTACCACAGCCCTTATATCTATTACACAGAATGGCTAGTTATTCAAAAGGGGTGACCATCAAAATATTGTTCACGTACCCAACGTCCACATTGCTTCATCTTCCACAGTAGTGCTGAATAATTTACCCTATGAAAAAAAGTTAGACATAAAGAAAACACACCAAAGTAACCGACATACAACGAGTTGTTGACATGCAATGAAGACAATCTGGCTGATCAATTAAGCTAGCCAGTTAGCCTATTTGGAATGTCATCCTACCTTGAAAACCTCCTGTCCTTTGACGCGCAGTTCTACCTGTTTACTACCGAGAGAACATTTCACTTCTTTAGCAGTCGTCCCGTTGGGAACATCAACTTCTACAAAAACCTCTTCCATCGTTTGGTACCATGATCCCCATGGTGTTTTGCAGGGAACAGCACCACTTTTCTCTTCAAAGTGTGCTGACATGTTTCTCGCTGTACGCAGAGGTTTTCCACCGCTCTAAAATAGTCTAAACGTTGTATTGAAACAACACCGTGATGTATTTACAGTCTACTTGCTCTCAATCAAACATTTCAGCAAAATTGAATAACTCTTTCACATCCCTCAACACACTCATCATGACCAGTGTGATTGACTATTCCTTCACTACTCTCACGAATGCACTGATTAACCATACATCTATGTACTGCCGCCTAGTGGTGTGGCGAGTACAGGTCATTACAGCAGGTCAAAACTCTTGCCCTTGAGCCCTGTGACATCTGCTGTTGCACTGAGTTAATTTCCCCTTCTGACACCAAGATGTGTTAAGTTGTAAATGGTAGCCTACAGATGGACTGTCATGTTTTTTTTTTTGTTTTGTTTTTTTAAACCAGGGCTGAATATGGATGTATTCTTGCATACCATCCCAATGTGATATTTTAAGTGTCTTCCAGACGTACAAAGTTGCCTCAACAGTGAACGGATTTCCCTTTAATCTCTTAAATAGATTAGTGCACTTTTTGAGACTTGTCTCCTGGCGTTAGCGTACGTTGAACAAGTCAGTTCTACAGACCACCACACACTGCATGTCACTGCAAGTCAATGGAATACATTTTAAGGAAGGCCACCTTTTGATGAGAACCTTCACGTGTTTGGGCTGAAGCCTAAATATTGAGCTGAAATCGCCACCATCCTCAGCAAGAATGTTTGGCTTTGTAATCTTACTGGCGCTGTCCAGGTAGGAAATGATACTTGTTTTCTGCAACATACACTTAGACTCAGTTATAGTTCTATAGTCAGCAGACTTATTTCATTGCAAATGTCTTGTCAGGGTCTAAGCTTTATTGTCAAAACCATATAGGTCTTAGGTCAAACACTGGATTTGAAACTGTAGGCCTGTTCATGTCTGTTTCTATCACCAATATCCTCCCAGCTATCTTTAAGCTACAAGCCTTCATCACAACATTTACTTAGCCAGTGGCCTCTTCTTCTCATGAAATGTATTTTTATTATTTTCTAGTTTTGGTGGCGTAATTAACTCGAAGATCGATGCAGACAACATCACACGTATTTTGGATAGATTACTAGATGGATATGACAACCGACTTCGACCAGGATCTGGAGGTAAAGTGTCTAAAGCATCTATCTATTCTGTCAGTGTAAGACAAATGAAGGAATGTATGACTGAAAACTATATTATTCTTCCTGAAATGTGGAACTGTATCTTTTAGTTTCGTGTCATTTCAAAGCAGACAGTGACAGACACTACATATCTTGTTTAAGAAGTTAGAAAGGAATTACAGGGATGGGCAACTTTCATGATAAGGACGCCCACATTTTTTCAGCGCCACCATCAGAGGGTTACATGACCACCGATCTGAATGTAAACTCGCAGAATTTGAGAGACATATAGCAAAAATTGACAATATTGTTTGGACGGAATAGGGATGTTTTGTATCAGCCAACTGTATAATTACAACGGATTGATTCAATAGTAAATCTTGTCATTAAAAATAATAATAATAATGTTTTAGCTATAGGTCACCTGCGGCCCTCAAGTTGCCCATCCCTGACCTATTAGGGTGAATTCAGATAAATTGGGCCACTTTTTCCATTCACTAATATGCAAAAAAAGTGGCCCCATTTCCCTGAATTCACTCTAATAAATACATGTTCTCAAAGGTCACGATTCCGCTCATACAACTGCCTTCTAAATACCACTGTACCTTTCCCCCTTGTTTTCAGTGGATGTCACCGAAGTTAAAACAGACATATTTGTCACAAGCTTCGGTCCCGTGTCAGACATGGAAATGGTAAGAGACTCTTTTCCGCCCACTGCACTGACCTGACTTGGTGATTTGTCAGAGGAGCTGAGCGCAGAGAGAAGCTTTTATTCCGTGTTCGCATAACTCTTAAATTATCCATTAGCCTCCACATACAAAGCATTATGGTTTTATAGTCAGAGTGGGACGGTAGCACAAGGGAAGCCCTCTCTCTCGCTCTCTCTCTCCCTCCCTCGCGCACGCTCTTGCTCTCTCTCTCTCTCTGCGGGCCTATTTTTATCTCACAAAGCCTAAATCTGGCTCGCTTCGCAGTCTTCATGTGTTTGTGCCTGGTCTGTTGTACTGATATGGTGTTCTGAAAGACCTGGGTTAAAGGATGAGGCTATGAAAAAATATGTTACCTGTTATGGAAAGCGTAACAAGTTTTTGAGTACCGGTAGCTCACCATCCCTCAGTGGGTCAGCCTCAGCTACTGTGGGTGGTTTTTAATATTGAGCGAAAGTCCTGTGTATTTACTGGCCATCAGCTAATCAATACAAGATTATTTTTTTTGGCCCTGCCGTAGCTCAAGCGGTAGGGCACTGCACTGCTTCACCGGCGACTCTGGTTCGACTCCGGCCCGGGTCCTTTGCCCAGGACCCTTCCCAGTCTCTCTCTCTCTCCATTTGCTTCCTGTTAATCTCACTGTCCTGTCACGATTAAAGGCCCAAATGGCCCCAAAAACGATCTTAAAAAAACAAAAACATTCTGATTGTGTTTGGTATTGTCTGATTACGTATTTGGCCCAGGGGCCAGCGTTCCCACCAGGCATATTGAGACCATGACAACATAAGATAAGATACAATAACATTTCAAATGCAAATTGTTCCACACAGTAAGTCTCATAGGAAGTCTGAGTGGGCCCAGCACACAGTGTAACAACACATTACAAGGGGACCAGTTGGGAAATCTTCCACTTGTCCATATTATATATATACAGCAGAATACATGTGCCTTTACATCTGAACTACCATGTCCAGCATAATGGGAATGCATGATTAAAAGAAAAATGGCTTAAAATGTTTTAATTATGGTAGTTTGGCACAAAACATGAAGTGCATCCATGCATAATTGTAGGCCATTTTTGAATACTGTACATGCACAGTAGAGTTTGACCCATGATGTACTGTAGTCCCACATTTACTGTAGATGTTGGCCCTCTGTGTGAATTTGAATGTGACATACCTGAAATGCATTAATCATTCTATTACTGTCTTCAATAACTTGTCTCTGCTTATTATTATTTCCATTGTAAAACATTTAGTCACCATCAGCTTGTTTATTTGAAGCTGTGCAATATTAGTAAAATGTGTCTCTTTATATATCTGTAGTTCTGATGTTCAGCAGTAAACCTCATATGCAGGGCCGCATTAAGATGGGCTGGGGCCCCTAGGCTACAGGTTGTTGTGGGGCCCCCGGAAGGCAAATTTCACCACAAATGTACACAGACAGTGTCATAATTACGAGCTAGGAATTAAGGATAACATGTCTACCAACTCTGCCCAACACGACACATTATTTTTTTCAATATTGGACCCTGTCACATTTCCGCAATTTTTTTCACTTTTGGCCAATCAGAGGTCCCCTGGCAGGTGGGGCCCCTAGACCGCAGCCATATCTAGCCTGTGTATTAATGCGGCCCTGCTCATATGCTTCATCAGCATTTCCCTTGCCTTCAAACCCCTTTCAGGAGTACACAATGGACATGTTCTTCCGGCAAATGTGGGTGGACGAGCGTCTGAAGTTCGAAGGCCCCATTGAGATCCTGCGACTCAACAACATGATGGTGGACAAGATCTGGACGCCGGACACCTTCTTCAGAAACTCCAAGAGGTCCATCGCCCATAATATGACCACGCCCAACAAGATGTTCCGCATTATGCAGAACGGAACAGTCTTCTACACCATGAGGTACACATGCAGACTATCCGAAAAGCAAGAAAAGGTTGCACCATGCATAAACTTTTTTTTAAATCACAGACACGTTTCGGCATTCTATACACTGAGGAAAGAAAGAAAGAAAGAAAGAAAGAAAGAAAGAAAGAAAGAAAGAAAGAAAGAAAGAAAGAAAGCCCAAATGGGAAACTCCAACTCCCATTGTCATTGTGACACAGCAATCCACAGCACACAAGTGTTTATGCCTCACCCGTGCAAGGGGGCAGCCCCCAATGACGCCCGAAAGGGAGCAGTGCGGTGGCACGGTAGCATGCTCAGGTTACCTCAATCGTGGAGAAGGATCAGGGAAAGCACTGGTTAGTTGAAACCATGTAGTGTCATACCACTAGTATTGTGATTTTATTTGTAAGACTACTTCTACACCTACTTTATACAACTCCGCTGGTAGTTCTAGTTAGGCTGTCCATAGCCCTTCTGAATTAGGACTACCAACTGCTACCCAAATAATGTTGCAGTTCTTGTAACCGTGAATTAGAAAGTGGGTACACCTTAAAGCAGAGGTGTCAAACTCAAATTGACCGAGGGCCAAAATCAAAATCTGGAACAAAGTCGCAGGCCAAACTCAATATTTAAATATTCAATATTAAAAAAGAACTAAAATTGTCCATACACCCACTTAATCCTCATATTTCAAATAATTTTTACAAACAGATTCTCCTTCCCATCATAGTTCAAATGTGCCTGCACATAGTCTATTGCATATGAATTCATAAGTGCAGAGCTACATGTTATTACATAGTTGTTACACCATTTATTCCAAGGTACTTAATGTAATGAGGTGGATACAGTATGTACACGATGACAGTGCAATACCGTGGCTCCTTATAATTCAGTGTTACTGAAAACTAAAACTCTGCCACCAACCACCTCATAATCAGCTGATCGTAAGACACATTCACAGGTCTGCACAGTACATAAACAGAGTTTGACATTTGCATCAGGGGAGGCAGAAATATAATAGGAATAATAATAATTTATTCAAATGGCCTGATTATCATCGACTTTCAAATCTCTTCGAGACTTGGTCTGACCAAGAGCATAACAATTAACATTTCCCAAACGGCATGATCGACCTGCCTCCCTTGGTTTGCTAATGTTTGTATGCTTCCCGGCAAAGTGGGAGCAGTTCCCAATTTTTCGGGAGCTCAGAAACAATACTGTATTGCTCTTGGCCTGACTAGATGCAAGGCTGAAAGTGTTACGTCAAGGGCACGGCCTGGCTAGTATTCCATTGCCCCCTCCTCAAATTACGCTCATGCTACAGTAACTGTAGACCAGCTACTCAGTGAAGTCACTTGTGTTGGAAGGAAACTGTGGCAGTGTTGTTTTTTCACGTCTACTTTTACTTTCGACTGTCTTCTCTTCTTTGGAGACAGTGCATTTGTCTGTATTGTTCTCCGTCTAATGGTCGTACCTGTTTTGTAATCACAGACTGACGATAAGTGCAGAGTGTCCCATGCTGCTACATGACTTCCCCTTGGATGGACACGCCTGTCCTTTATACTTCGGAAGCTGTAAGTACATACCCAGTTAGCTTAGTATAATAGTTTATTTTTTATAAATATATTTGGGGGGGGGGGCAACTTTATTTAGACAGGACAGTGAAGAGTGGGACAGGAAATGAGTGGGAGAGAGAGACGGGGGAGGATCGGGAAATGACCCAGGTCGGGAATCGAACCCCGGTCGACCGTGTAGCAGTCCAGTGTTCAGCCGACTAAGCCACGGCTGGCCCATGTAATAGTTTATTTAAAATGATTGTATCTCAGAGACAACGTTTGTTGATTTTACCTCATCTGACATGTTTTGATGGCTACGTCCATCTTCTACAGAGGGGTGACATCAACAGGTGTTCCTTGCGTGAGAGTTTAGTAAGATGATGACTTGTTTGTGGTCTCCACTGTGGCTCAAATGCCTAAGGTGTTGTGCTGTTTTTCCAGCAACCCTGGTTCGATTCCAGCCCAAGGTCATTATTTCCAAACAATACCCCATCTCTCTCTCCCAATCATTTCCTGTCCACCTCTTGAGCTGTTCTGTCATAATAAAGGCAAAATGCTACAAACATGCTTTAAGAAAGTTGACTTTTTGCAATTGTTTTCCTTTGAAAAAAACATCCAGATGCCTACACCAACAAGGAGATAGTCTACACCTGGAGGAAAGGGCTTGAGAATTCGGTAGACCTGCCTCCTGAATCCAACAGCCTGCTCCAGTATGACATGGTTGGACAGGCCCTCTTCACCGAAATATACAAGATCCATACAGGTAATGATGACAAACACTGACCCGCTCACTCGAATGTGCATGTTTTCAGCTATCATATATCCTGTTGTCCATGTGGCTTTTCTGGGTGTTTCCATTACATGGGTCATGTTTTCAATGCTTTGCCATGTAGCTATTAAATCACATTACATTTTATCCAAAGCGACTTACAATCAAGGACGTAATCAGAGCAAACATCACTTGCAGATGCAAAGTGTAAAAACAAAAATTGCAGATGCCAAGAATTCTAATTCCTCTTTTATCAAGTCATTTGGAATATGGTGGTGCACCCATCATTTTTGCCGATTCCCTATGAATGGTGTATCAAACTAGCCAGGCCGTGCCCTCCAGGCCATCCTTGTGACGCAACACCATTAGCGTTGCTTCCAGTCAGGCCAAGAGCAATACAAAATCGTTTCTGAGCTCCTGAAAAATCGGGAACTCTTCCCACTTTGTCGGGAAGCATACAACCATTAGCAAACCAAGGGAGGCGGGTCGACCATGCCGTTTGGGGAATGTTGATTGTTGTGCTCTTGGTCAGACCAAGTCTCGAAGAGATTTGAAAGTCGATGATAATCAGTAGTATCAGTAGTATCAAACATGGTACAGGGGGCCCTGCCGTGGCGCTAACGGTAGGGCACTCGTCTACTACGCAGCTGACTGCGGTTTGATTCCGGCTAAGGTCCTTTGGCAACTCTCTCCCCGCTAATTACCTGCCGCTCTGCGCTGTCTCTGTCATATTAAAGGCAATAGTGCAGGAGAAACTTGCTCCTATTGAACACTGCCACCCTGAGAGTGCTGCTCTCCCCTTTTTTTCTCTCCCATCAGTTGAACGGGCCCACTTGGATGGTTTAATTTGTGCTGTCCATGTTAACCAAAAAAAGAAATGTAGGACTACTTTTCAGTGCAGACGGCATATCAGATCATACTGCATGCAGAGAGGACTATTTTGGACAGGCAAAAAAGTGGAATATCACACACACACACACACTCACACACACACACACACACACACACACACACACACACACACACACACACACACACACACACACACACACACACACACACACACACACACACACACACACACACACACACACACACACACAGGAGCGGACCCATCAGCTCTCTGGAGCATACAGGAAGTGTGAGCAGAACCACCAAAGAGAAGAGAAAACAGAGAGAGAGGATCGGAGGATGAAGAGAGAGAGAGAGAGAGAGAGAGAGAGAGAGAGAGAGAGAGAGAGAGAGAGATGGGGAGAGGGAGAGAGAGAGAGAGAGAGAGAGAGAGAGAGAGAGAGAGAGAGAGAGAGAGAGAGAGAGAGAGATGGGGGGGAGAGAGAGAGAGAGATGGGGGGAGAGAGAGAGAGAGAGAGAGAGAGAGAGAGAGAGAGAGAGAGAGAGAGAGAGAGAGAGAATAAAACAAAACACAGAGAGAGAGATGGGGGGAGAGAGAGAGAGCAGGGAGAAGAGAAGAGAAGAGAAGAGAAGAGAAGAGAAGAGAAGAGAAGAGAAGAGAAGAGAAGAGAAGAGAAAAGAGTGACGAGGGAAGGGGATCAGGCAGTCACCCAAAAGATCGGATTGTGGCCCAGTTAACATATCAAAGAAAGAAGGGGACTGAATATTGCTCACAGATATGGAGTGCTCCTCCGATTCTATTCTTTTTCTATATCCTTCTATTCTCTTTCCTCCCTCTGTTTTTCTTTTTAGTCTTTCTTTTCAAGTGCTTTCTCTTTTCCCCTTCACTTTTTTTTTGTTTTGTTCAGCTATTCTTCATTTTATCTGCTATGTTGTCTCTCGTAACTGACAGCCTTCAAGCCCCTTCATCTCATAAACTCAGTTGGCGATGCATACTTAAACAGGTAATAAACTGGTGTGAGCTCATCGTCTCCTGCACATTTGTGGCCGACTTTAAATGCAGAATGTTAAACAGCACCCACATCGTGACAAGTTCTCGCTCACGTGCTTTGTCTGCATCGATCGACAGCATCAAAGTTGACCGTGCCTATTCTCTCATGTGACCTGCTAATCATGTGACCTGCTAATCATGTGACCTGTGTCATGTGGCCAACCTGACTGTTTTAAAAAGTGGCATACATGTGGCCTGCTCTTCATACACCCTGAAGAAGGCCATAACGGCCGAAGCACGTAGGCATTGTAGCGGAATAAAAAGTAAAAATTGTAACCTTGAGTGCCTCAGAATTTGTCTACCTGCATACTTGTCTATGGGGCAGAGGTGTCAAAAGTAAAAGTAAAACACTGTTTCCTTCCAACACAAGTAACTTATCTGAGTAACCAGTAGACCTGTGTACTTGTCATACGATTAGCTAACTCTGCACTGGTTGGATGAAGTTTGCAGTGGGTCCTTGTTAGGTTTTCCGTGTTTTCCAGTAATAACACAGTCTATCTCTCTCATTAGGTACAATGGAGTAAATGATGTAATAGCTATGCAATGCCATGTGCTAGTGTTGTAATAATTACACCACAAAAGTACTTTTCCTTTTCCTTTTGACACCTCTGCCCTGGGGTGAAGCTCTAGTGCAGTGGTTCACAAACTGGAGGGTCGGGACCTCTAAGGGGGGGCAATAGGGATAAAGTGTGTAAAAAAAAACCCCTCTATTTTATGCATTTTACCCTTTTCTACCAAAGTTTGTAAAAAAAACCCTCCACTTAATGCGTTTTTGACCCTTTTCTTGCCATGTGTTCTGTGTCCAGGTCATTACTCTGTGCAGGTGGTGCACTTCCTGCTGCAGAGGAAGTTGGGCTACTACCTGATCCAGACGTATGTGCCCCTCATCATGGTGGTTGTGCTGTCCCAAGTCGGCTTCTGGATCAATAAAGAGTCGGTGCCGGCCCGCACTGTCGCTGGTAGGCTAATGCTAAAGCAAGATGTGCTTTAGCTCACTTTTCGGTGCTCTGTTGAACCCCTTAGCGCAGAGCCTATGTTGTAACCTTACTGTCACCAAAATTGTTATGACTGTCTTAATCTGTTACTTAAGGCTCTCTGTACTGTCATAGACATGTTGTTTTGATGTAGTTGAGTATTTTCAGCAAATAGTGAATAGGCCCGCCGGCGTCCCCATCTGCAGTAAGAGGCTACGACCCCGTCCACATTAATGAGGATACATATGACAACGTATAATGATGTATCCGTTTAGACCTCTTGTCCAAACTAATACAGCGTTTTCCTTAATGGCAGAACATTCTGTAAACAATATAAAAAATAGAAATGCACTCAGAGAGTGCAGACCTCCGTCAAGGAAGCTGCGAAGCTGCTTGATAGAACATTTGAATATGTCACACCCTATTTTCATTTTAAGTAAACAAGTTGAAGAACACACCTACCAGTTGAGCTGCTGAAATCATGTCTTGGACATCAAAATATCTATTTGAGTACAATTATGCCATCAGTCAAAGTATTTAACTGTTCAGTCTCATCCCTTGTGTTGTGTTTAGTCTTATCCAATATAAAAAGCATTTTATTGGCCCTGTCCCAATTTTTTGGGGATTTGTTGCAAGGGTGAAATTTTAAATGATCACATAATTACCTCAAAACAATAATTCTGCTTGACTTTAACAACTGATATGTTGTCTGTACATAATGCTCTACCTTATTAACATATTGAATGTTTTGAAAATGCCAGCATTTTGATTTTATTCACAAAATACAAAGTGTCCCAACTTTTTTGGAATCCGCTTTGTAGGTAATCAAAATCAAGTCATTTGGAATATGGTGGTGCACCCATCATTTTGGCCGATTCCCTATGAATGGTGTATCAAACTAGCCAGGCCGT